>NC_042998.1:100822186-100862186 GCF_006345805.1 Octopus sinensis | reverse complement strand
TTTCGAAAGAAGGGCACAAGGTCAGAAGAGAATGCAATTCCAAGAGAAATGGGCGTAATAACATTATTTAGAAGAGTGCACTTCTTTTCTTGAGAGGGGCACGTACCTCTCAGCACCCTTCCTTGGGTCCGTCCCTGCGCGCGCGCACACACACACGCACATATACACATGTATGTACTTGTATGTAAGTATGTATTGTATGTATATTCCTGTATGTTTATATAGGTATATATATATATATATATATATATATATTAAAAATGGAGAAAGTCGGTTTATGGGATTATCTTAGGTTTCCCGTCTGTAAAGGATTTAGCTTTATGGCGTATCGTAAGATTCCCAAAACCTGTTGACCATGACCTCTTTATAATCCTATAAACCAGCCTTCCCTATTTGTAATATACTTTGCTCTACATCTTACAATGTGCTTCTTCTTTCGGATTTGTTTCTTACAAAAGATCCTCTGTGTGTGTGTGTGTGTGTGTGTGTGTGTGTGTGCGCGCGCGCGCGCACATGCATGCGTGTGTGTGCGCGCGTGCATGCGTGCATGCGTGTATGTGTGAGGTGCAATTGCCTAGTGGTTAGGGCAGCGGACTCACGGTCGTGGAATCACGGTCTCGATTCCCAGAGCAGTTGTTGTGAGTGTTTATTGAGCGAAAACACCTAAAGCCCCACGAGTATCCAACAAGGGTTGGTAGCGAACCCCGCTGTACTCTTTCACCACAACTTTCTCTCGCTCTTTCTTCCTGTTTCTGTTATACCTGTATTTGAAAGGGCCAGCCTTGTCATACACTGTGTCATGCTGAATCTCCCCGAGAACTAAGTTAAGGGTACACGTGTCTGTGGAGTGCTCAGCCACTTACACGTTAATTTCACGAGCAGGCTGTTCCGTTGATCGGATCAACTGGAACCCTCGTCGTCGTAACCGACGGAGTTCCACGTATATATATATATATATATAGATATAGATATAGATATAGATAGATAGATAGATAGATAGATAGATAGATAGATAGATAGATAGATAGATAGATAGATAGATAGATAGATAGATAGAAAGACAGACAGACACACACATACATACATACATACATACATACATACATACATACATACATACATACATACATACATATATATATATAAAAAGTCAGGAGGTAGGAGAGATGAATATATTTAACCACTTATCATCCTTAGGGTTACGGCCGTTTTGAGTTGAATCGTTGGTGTAACCATGATGCTTTGGTGATTTGATGCGCTAGCTTTCTTTATTTGCATTGATTTGCGACTATACAATTGTATAGTATAATGCATGGCATGCATATTAATGCAAACATGTAAACATAATTTTATTGCACACTGAAATTATTACTACATTAAGAAGGTTGCGAAACGGCTGTAACCGTAAAAATGAAATAAATATATTTATCTCCCATGCCTCCTAAAATTTTGTGGCTTATATACTTCTCATGATAAAATTTCATTGATCGGATCTTTTGGAGTTCAGTTGCATGGACACTCTGCGTTACACTTCTCTGTATTGAATCACTATGGTCTGATAGCCTGGTCCGTTAGAGGGGCTTTCTGTCATAGCCATACGATTCTCTGAATCCATACGTTATAATACAAATAATCATACATACAGGCACACACACATACGCACTCACACGCGCGCGCACACACGCACGTATCTGAATAAACCGAAACAATAAGTGCCTGGCTTAAAAGAAAAAAGTGGTGGGGCTAATGCAGATTCGCACCTCACCTTCAAAAATGCATTTTTCTGAAAAGGTTTATTCGGATTCCTAGGTTTTACATGTCGGAGATTACGAATATGCAATAAAAAAAAAAATTTTTTTAATTAATTTTAACCACCTCCCAACCTAAACCCCTCACCCCATTTTTAAATGTATTGCTGTATAATTGAAGTGAGGTATGTAAAGGGCACTTTCTATGTTCATTTAGGTTAAATTGCAGAAACTCTTTCGGTATTGTTGTTGAAATCCCCGTATTCTTCTGTTACATATCTCCTTCAATGAAATTTCCGCACTTTAATATACAACACTATACATTTAAAATTGGGGGTGGGGTTTATTTATTTATTTATTTATTTATTTATTTATTTTGCATATTCGTAATCTCCGACATGTAAAACCTATGAATCCGAAAAAATCTTTTTCAGAAAAATGCATTTTTCAATATAAAGTGCAAATCTGAATTAACCTCCCAAAGCACGGGTCGATATGTCCGTTTAGACTAGGCATGGACAACCCTTTCCGAGAAGCGGACCGCATGAGACGTGGCCCATCATCAGGTGGCCCGCATAGTAAAAAAAGTTCAAGGTAACTTTTGATGAGGCGTACCATTCAGAAATTCTCACAGGCTGCAGTCAACCTTTGACTAAACACTTCGGGGTTGTGCTCCAGCATGGCCACAGTCCAAAGTCTGAAACAAGTAAAAGACAAGATATATATATGTGTGTGCGCGCGTGTGCATTTAATGTAGGGCGAAAGCAGGCGAAATAAAGGATATGAGGGATAGAGAAGAAAAGGCAAGAAAAGAAAACGAAAGGGAGAAATAAAATAAAGAAGTAACGACACAAAATAGAGAAGTAAAGAAAGAATGAGAGAGTGGAGAAGAGCGGAAGAGATTGTGGGTGGGAAGCGAAAGGCAGTCACAAACAGTAGATTGTTTTGACTTACCCTTGTCGGTCGGGTAGTTTACAAGTTTTCAGCCAATCGAACTTCTCTTTTTTTATAGTAAAGAAAAACTTTCATCACACAATCTTTTCTTTTTAGTACAGTGGTCAAGTTCTGTAAGAACTGTCACTACACTAAACACACTATCCCAATCCGTCCTCCGAAAAACTTTAAATATTCTTTCTAGACCAAGTGGTTAGTCTGATTTTTTTCTTTTTATTTATTATTACTTCGAGCTAGTGGTTTTCTTACTGACTGCCTAACAGCTGATGGGACGGGACATTTATCACATTCCGTCGTGATTGTAATATATATATATATATATAATCCCTATGTTGTTTAGTTAGCTTTTTCTTTTATTAATTTACATTTGTGAACAGTAGAAAAGAAGGATAAACTAAAGGAAAAGAAAAGGAAAGAAAAGAAAAAGATAGAGAAAGAAAAAATACCGGACAAGTGAAAAGGCTCGTATGTTGTTTTTATTTGGACTACCAAGCGAAATAAGTGTTTATTAAAAAGGAAAAGAAACGGAAGCACTTTTATTAAGCAAAGTGTCCTGCTCCTCTTTATTCACGTCACTTTTTAAAATTTTCTGTTGTTATTCATGTGGTGGTTAATTGGGTCAGAATAGAATTTCAGAGAAATTTCACAGGTAAGAGCAAACATTTTTTTTTATTATTATTTGTCTGATATTTTTTTATGCATATCTTTTCTCTCATATTTGAACAAGTAATCTAATCAATATTTTTTTCTGTTGACGTTTGTTTCTAGTAAACTCTTTTCCACTTTCTTTTAACACTCACACACATACGTACGTACGTGTGTGCGTGTGTGTGTAGATATATAGATAGATAGATAGATAGATAGATAGATAGATAGATAGATAGATAGATAGATAGATAGATAGATCATTGGCGAGCACCGCAGCGCATGAGCTAAACTCACAGCAAATCGAGATTGCGACAATGTTTCGATTCCCGCTTAATTTGTAGCCGTGAATCTAAATCACAATATATGGAATCTTTTCATATAACATAAACTATCCATCAATGGGTAATCAGCCCTGTTGCTTTCAGGGTGGATAAAATGGAGTTGTAATGTTGAGGCATTTCTTCTACGTGTTGATGCATGTATGAGAAATTGCTATATATTATAGGATTGGACTTATAAGTCAGTGACACAAATATTTATTAATATAATGTAATCTAATATCCATGCAGTGATATACGCGCGGAAGTGCGAATATCAATGTTAAAATTTTAAGTCTACTTTCGATTACTGAGCACTCTATTCCTTCGAAAAAGTTTAATGTCAACTTACGTTAACATTAAACAAGTCATATCGTGGCATGTGTGTGTATGTATGTATGTATGTATGTATGTATGTATGTATGTATGTATGTATGTATGTATGTATGTATGTATGTATTCAGTAAACTTTGTTTATTCATTTAAAGCTGGTCGTTAATTTAATCGCTTCTTCGTTCCAATGTCATGGTTTTGTACGTTTGTTGTGAAGACAAAACGATGAATGCTTAAATGCATGTGTATGAAACATGTTGATATAAAGTTATTTCATATTCTTTTATCATTATTATGCACTTGTATATCGTTTAAGTGCGCTCGTGCACACACACACACACACACGCCGCTTGATATTAAAATATTACACACACACACACACACACACATATGAAGACAGATTTATTTACATAAATCATACATATAATTCTATATCATTTATCAAGGATATAACTTTCAAGCATATTTTCCATTGGAGCTCATCATGTACGTACATGTAAACTTTCTTTTTAAAAAAATGAACATTTTAAAATGTTCATGTGTGTGTGTGTGTGTGTGCGTGTATGTGGGCTGGAGAATGCACTTACGAAAATTTAAGTTTTATAGTCCCACCCCAACAAAATAATTCCAAATAAGGACTTACTTGCGTTGACATTAAACATGTTATAAGTTATTGTCGCTTTCTGGAATAAAAATAATCACAGATATTAACAAAGTTGGATATTGACGTAGTTTAAACCCAGGTCACCCCTGGTGTAGTAAATCTATTATCAAAGACATTTTAACCGTGACCAGTCCACTTTTCTTTCATACACTGTATCAAAGACGGTCAATATAAAGACCTTGACCCGGAAAAAAAAAAAATTAACCAGCTTGTGGGATGTTATCCAGTGTATGGAAAACGAATATGAAAAAAAAAAAATGCGCGCTGACGACCATGGGATGGGGAAGGGACTTTCGGAAAATTCACAAGATCCGATTTTTCCGTCATAACTTCGGGTAAAATGGATATATATTGATTTTTTTTTTTTTCACGGAACCCCACGTTTTTGGTTATGGAGGATCCGATTCTGAAAAAAAATTTCAAAAATCGCGTTTTCAAAATTTCAACCCCCTTCACTTTTCATTTTTTTTTTTTTTGCCAAATACGTTACGTAGAAAAATACGAAGATTACGATTCTGAAAAAAATTTGTTTGTAAAATTTCAATTTTTCAACAAGAAAAGAAAAAAAAGAATATATACCCTCAGGCCTTCAAGCATGCTAGAAATAACAGCCAAATCTCACAAAACTGCGATAACATAATGAAATTTTGAAAATGCGATTTTTGAAATTTTTTTTCAGAATTGGATCCTCCATAACCAAAAACGTGGGATTCCGTAAAAAATCAATATATATCCATTTTACCCGAATTTATGATGGCATAATCGGATCTTGTGAATTTTCCGAAAGTCCTCCACCCCCAGGGTGGTCAGCGCGTATTTTTTTTTTTTCATATTCGTTTTCTACACACTTATTAACACACCCAAGGCTGGTTAATTTTTTTTTTTTTTGTTCCCGGGTGAGGATCTTTATATAAACCTCGAAAACTACTCCATCCAAAGCGTCCTGTCCGTTCTTAAGACAATGGGGGTGCGATTTGAAGGCGATTTTAGTTACTTCTAGCAGGTTGGAGGACCACTTAGAAGTTCTTTCACTGATTTCTCAAAGAATTGACCAGTTCCAATCTAAAAGAATTCTGTACTTGTTATTGAAATGCTAATAGACAGCAGTTTCTAATTCTTACATTGGCATTGCTTTGTAGGGTCTGTTGCAAAATCACTTAAATTTCAATAAGGCTGGAACTATCATCACTCTAAGTAGAAGCAGCACCCACTGTATAACTGATGAGGGAACTTTTAAAGGGTTACTCAACCAGTTAGAGTCAGTGACATCAGCCTGCACTCTTCCAAATAAACAGAAAAACAACAATGATTTTAAAAAATGGTTTAACTTTGTTGATTGAAAAAATTGTAAACACGATTATGAAATTGTCCCAGGTCTTTACATTTCTAGTTATCAACATCAATCATTGCAATATTGCATTTAAAGAACTCGAATTAGGATACTGCTATATATATTGTCGGTTTTATGGTTACGAACACACGCATCGTTGGTGTAGCTCGTGAGTGCCGCCCGAGGAAGCCTTTCAGTTTGCTTTCCCGGGGCCTCCACAAATAATACATATTGCACAGTAATTACATCGATTGCTGCATTTAACGTTGAGTAGTGCCCGTGCCCTGACACTAAAACCACTATTTGATTTCAATACAACCTATACAGGCTTGTAGCCTGCAGCAGGCCCAAAAGTGGTGCTGCCTGGGGGAAGACCGCCTCCTCCGGCCCACTTCTAGCTAGTGACAACGCATGCATACATATGTTTGTTGCATGAACAAACAAACACTAACAAGAAACTGTGTATTGTCTGAATCACCAGCTTCAAACGAATTATTATGTATTGGATATTTCAATGTTGTGACTTCTGACAAGCAAGTTGAATATGTGTATATGAACCCAGTGTATGTATATCAGAATCTTTTTTTTTTAATTAATTCTCATTTTTAAATTTAAGGAAATGGCATGGGTGTATGTATACGTGGATTAACAATATTTTGGTGGTATGTTCGTGTTTTCTTTATTACGTGTCTATATCTGTATGTTCAAATTTAGTGTATGTATCCTTAAAAAAAAATAGGCGGGTATCGGTGTTGTTTTCATCTTCTATTTTCATTTTCTTCGTATCTAAATGCTTGGAAGGAATATTATTTTGAGCCCAGTTCTTAACTAGTACTTTATTAAAGACACAATCGAACTCGGAATGTAAAGGAGTTGTAATTAAATGCAGCATTTTGTCTAATTTTCTGAGATTCTGCTCTTCTGGACAAAATGACAGCAGTTTCTAATTCTTACATTGGCATTGCTTTGTAGGGTCTGTTGCAAAATCACTTAAATTTCAATAGGGCTGGAACTATCATCACTCTAAGTAGAAGCAGCACCCACTGTATAACTGATGAGGGAACTTTTAAAGGGTTACTGAACCAGTTAGAAATCGTACCCTATCGTCTTTATAAAAGAAAAAAAAAAGGGAGAAAAGGACTTGCTGTTTTATGTAGCCCTCGATATATTATGTATGAAAGGATAAGAGGCTCCAGAACACGTTTGATTAAAAGTCTACTCGACGGAGGTTAATGTAAAATTAAACAACTTTGTTGGTATGCCGCACTGGATGTCGGGCTCACCAGAGGCATTCTCAGTCTTTTCCTGGCCATAGCATTTAGAACTGCAGCAGCAATATATCTTTCTTTGAAACCGCAGTGTGTTACTTAAAGGAATTCGGCTACTATCTCTTTCTCCCCCCCCTCTCTCTCTCTCACACATTATATATATATATATATATATATATATATATATATATAAAATCTGAATTTTTAAAATGTGATCTCGTGTGTGTATATGAAAGGGTGAGATCAGTCAGACTTTGAAAAAATGATAGAATATGGTTTGGGTGAAATTTCGCTGCCATTTCGAATGTGTGTTAGTAATTTTCTTTCTTTTTTTTTTATCGATTTTGCCTGAGATAAAGAATAGTGACCTGAGCCTTCAACATATTCTCCGATGACCGGTAGAATTAACGTTTCGTTTAAATTTTTGCTACTACTCTACGGCTGCAGGGAAGAAATTCGAATGGTTTGAGGTTTTAGAATAGGAGGATTGGGCATTGTGGTTAGTGTGGGTCCTATTGGTTTGGACACAATGCGGATGGCGAGGGAAGAGACGAGTGGGTTGGTTGTACCAGAGAGGTGGTAGGAAACCAGCTGATTCCGCAAGCGAGGGACTGGCAAGACGGTTGGGTATACGGCACGTGTGTGGATCAAAGGGTGGAATGAGTTGGTGAGCAACTTCAGGCCGATCAGTCGAGTGGTCATTTTCGGGATGTAGTCTAAGAGGTCGTGCGCGCGTGTGTCTATGTGTGTGTAGCAACTGCACTGTTCCAGATGTGGGTGGAATATTCCATTGACGGTAAGCGGAATCGTTACCGCGCCGGGTAGAATGCTAACCAGAATTTCGTTCGTCCTTACGCTCTGAGTTCAATTTCCGCCGAGGTCCACTTTGCTTCACATTGTTCCGAAGTCGATAAAATAAATACCAGTTGAACACTGAGGGCTATGTAATCAACTTATCCCCTACCTGAACTTGGTGGTTTTTGTGCCAAAATTTGAAACCGATATTCCATTGAGGGCCTAATAGTCTTGTAGAGTGTTGGCTCTTATTGGTGGGAGGACGTTCCGGAAAAGGCGGACTGGCTATAAGTGGTTCGTGAGGAACACTTTCTGTCATTGAAGGCCAGAGTTTGTGATGCAGTCTTTGCTTTGTTTAAGATGTAGGATGATGAGGCCCTCTGTGGTAGTGAAAACCTGGCACTTGAAGCGAACGCGAAGGTTTTAGCTGTATGTTGTTTATGTTAAAGAGACTTAAGGTAACAGTATTTTCTTGATGTGTTCAGTGACTGAGATGTGTGGTTGTATGTGTGTGCGTGTTCTAGGTATTTGTATTGGTATGCATGCGTGCGGTTATTGTTTATGATGTGTTTTCTCGGTATGGTTGAGTGGTTAAGTTGATTTTGCTACTATGAAAGTCTTAGGCTCAATCCCACTGTGTGACACTTTAAGTTAATATCTTTTACCATAGTTTCTGCTCGACCCATGCCTTCTGAATGAAACTGAGTAGAACGAAACTGTAGAAGTCTGTTGGATGATCTGCACGGTTGGTCTTGTGACACTGTTACACTGATTCTACCTGTGGATTACTAGATATATCGAATATCCAGCTGCTTACTCAACAGTTTGACGACTGGGTAGTTCAGTTAACAAATAACTGGAATACTCATCATTGAAACCGACGGAATTTCATTTACTTTTAATGTGTATTATCGTCATTTGTGGAAAATGTTTTTATATGCAGTTGTCGTATATGCGTCCATGTAATTTTATACATTAGAACTATATCGATGAATGTACTTGTGCTGTTTAGACACAATGCGGATGGCGAGGGAAGAGACGAGTGGGTTGGTAGTACCAGCTGATTCCGCGAGCGAGGGACTGGCAAGACGGTTGGGTATACAGGACGTGTGTGGATCAGAGGGTGGAATGAGTTGGTGAGCAACTTCATGCCGATCAGTCGAGTGGTCATACTCGGGATGTAGTCTAAGAGGACTGAAGGTCATGCCAACCAAAGCGGTCTCGTTTTTTAGATGCAAATATAAGACACGATTATCAATTATGCCCCCATCTCCTTCCCCCAAGACACCAGGGTGTTATTTGAAAGAGGTTATGACAGTTTTTGCTAAGTGATCGAGTGACAGCAAAGAACCACTCTTCCTCGTTGATTCTGTTTCAGTATTTGTAAATGTTAGTCGATTAGTGTAAATATTGTGGTACGTTTTTATGTATGTATTTGTATATTTTGCTATTTTATATGTTCGTGTAACTTTATACGACAGCGTATGCATTTAGATCTGACTATGAACGTGAATTGCGATGTTTAGAAAAGCTGCATTAATGTGAAAGCCGGATTTAGCAGTCGTTCGCGCGTAGAACAAAATGCCCCACGGCAGGATTCCCATCCTTTTTTTTTTTTTTTTTTGCACCGTGGACCGATTTCATGCAAAGCAATTTTTTTTTACCGGACCTGCAAATCGCGTGCATAACAAAACATAAAGTGCATAATATATAACTGAATCATTACATATATAATGCTTATATATTATGCAATGCAAAACCACTCTACAGACTGTGCAAGCAAAGAATCCACGTTCCTGTGCTTGGGAACCCGTACTTTACGGTATTGTTTCCGGATCTGCGCTCAGAGTTCAAATTCCTCCGCAGTCAGAGTTTAATTTCCTTTCGAGGTTGACCAGCCCAGAGAAATGGATTGGCGGAATTGCTAGAGCGTTGGACAAAATACATTGCGATATTTGTTCCGGCTCTTTTGCATTCTGTGTTCTTAGATGATACGTTGAATCCGTCACTCAGTTTAACAAGGCGGTAAACCAGCAGAATCATTAACACGCCGAGCAAAATGCTTGGCGACATTTCGTCCGTCTTTACGTTCTGAGTTCAAATGCTGCCGAGATCGACTTTGCCTTTCATCCTTTCAGGGCCGATAAAATAAGTACCACTTGAGCACTGGGGTCAATGTAATCTACTTACTCCACCCCGAAATTGCTGTCCTTGTGCCAAATTGAAACCTTTAGTGCCTTTAGTGGGTTCACTCTGCAATAAACATTGGGATCAGGCCTTCGGTTGGAGAAAAACTTCTTTCTTTTATCCCACTTGTTGGAAGTCTTTAAAAGAGAAAGGATCATGAGCGCTGCTCTTTCTTACCTGATTAAAAAGTAAACCAAAAACAAGTTTTTTTGTTTTGTGTGTTTGTTTGTTTGCTTTTAGTAGCGATATGTACAACCATATGTACAACCATAAGAAGATTGCACTGACAATCGCAAGATCGTGTTTTCAACTGAGCTGTGCGTTTTGTTCTTGAGCATAACATTTAATTTTTACATTGCTCCAGTCCACTCAGCTGTAAATCAATAACCCTGCGGTGGACTAGCGTCCTGTTGGTGGTGGTGGTGGGGAATGTTGTACTTATTCTATCGGTTATGCGCCATGGTTTAAATGTATATATATATATATATATACAGAGAGAGAGAGAGAGAGTTTACGAAAAAAACAAAAAAAAACAAGGAGAGAAAAAAATGTGTGTAGTGGCTAACGATCTATCATGGCGACATACATATATATATATGTGTATGTATGTATGTATATGTATATGTATGTATGTGTGTGTGTATGTATGTATATGTATGTGTATATATATATGTATGTGTATATATATGTATGCGTATATATATATGTGTGTGTTTGTGTATAGTTATATATGTGTATATATATATATAAAAGAGAGTGAGAGGGAAAGAGTGAGATGGGGGTTGCATATACCTGACCGTGTATATGTATTTGTGTGTGTGTATTATATTGTCCGTGTTTTGTTAATATGTATGTACACGTATGTGCAAGTTATTTTACATGTTTACATTTTACATGATTATTATGCTATAATGTAAGAAAGCATCGACAGTGTATTTGTGTGTACCTGTAAATCCTTTTATAAATGGTCTTAAATTGTTTTATAGCCACGAGTTACCTTCGATCAAGTAAATCTATGATCAACGGGCATTGCTACTGTGACTATCTTGAATTTTTCTCCATAGGATATTTTAAGATGATAGGGTATTATTTGAAGGAGATTTGGTTGCCAATTCTAGCAGTCACTTAGATGAAAGTTACTTCGTTCGTCTTTTAATGGTTTATTTATGACAGTGATTGCTTACAT
Source organism: Octopus sinensis (assembly GCF_006345805.1). Taxonomy (NCBI): domain Eukaryota; kingdom Metazoa; phylum Mollusca; class Cephalopoda; order Octopoda; family Octopodidae; genus Octopus; species Octopus sinensis. The sequence continues at coordinate 100,850,756 of NC_042998.1, read as the reverse complement.
TTGTTGCTAGGTATTATACATACACTAAGATTCACACACACGCACACACACACACACACACACACACACACACACACACACACACACACACACACACACACACACACACACACGTGTGTCTGTGTATGTGTAGTTTAGTTGTATACACATAGATGCGTGTACATACAGATGTATGAAATTATTCAAGCACGTTTATTATTTAAATGTAAAAGAAATACATTCATCTGCACACAAACATCGTCGCTTGTATTTTCCGTCTGTTACACTACTAATTCTCTAACTACACACACACACACACACACACACCATCAGAAACCCCCACCAATTTCTTGTCCCCTTTCACGCCTGCATCCCACAACAACTATCAACCTCATCCCACCATCACCCTTCACATTCGGTCGCTCTAAATACATAACAGATTTCTAACATTTTCCAGACTCCGTCAAAGTGTTTTGGAATGTCTGTCTATCCATAACTCCGACTGTGTCTAGTGTGTTGTTGATATTTTCTCCCTGTTATTTCAGTGTGGTGTGAACGGTGTGCCCAGGGGTGATGGGTGATAAAGGTGAAGGTGAACATCTAACGCTATTGTGTTCTCCAACTGTTTTGTTATTTGCCCTTCATTCATCCATCGCCCTTGTGGAAAAATAAAGATATTATTGGATAGGCAGAATCGTTAGAGCCTTGCACAAAATTCCTAGCAGCATTTGTCCTGACACTTCGCGTTCTGTGTTCGTATCCTGCCAAAGTCTGTTTTGCTTCTCGCCCTTTTGGAATCGATAAAATAAAACATGGGACAAGTATGAGAGACCGGATCTAGTTGTTGCAAGCCCATTGTTTCCAACTTCAAGAAATAGGTGGCACTCGAGTCTCTACCTCATGAAGGCCAACCCCATAGCATCATGACTGCACATGTGTATTGCACTGGCGGGCTGTCACCAGGAAAAGTATGGCTCAAAAAACGATTTTTCACTCCAAAAGTGAAATTTTGTCACAAAGTTATTTCCTTAACTACTAAAGCACGGGTGGTGTTACTAAAGTAGTTTGTGGCTGATTAGGAAGTGTTGGAAGTTGCCTTCGATACATGAAGGTGTGTCCTGGATGCCATGCATTGCTAGTGTACGAGGTAATCCCCAAAAATCCATGGTCGGGGCTAATTGTTACAGTGTATCAACTTACCCCTTCTGTTTCAGTTTAACACGCCATGCCTAGAAATTACAAAAGGAAGACTACAAGGAGGAATACCCCTCCTGATGTCATGGAAAGAACCGCCAGAAAAGTTGCAGATGAAAAAAAAATATTACAAGATGTTGCCGTAAAACGGTGCATAGGGGATGAAATAAACGAACGGAAATCCAAACCAAAGAAAGCAACTGGTACAGAAAAGGCAACAAAGGGGAAGGGGAAAGTCAACTAAAACAGGTAAAGGCAAAGAAAGCAGCCTCGCAGCAGGCAAGTCGCCGATTGGAAATGCCTTGTTTGCTCAGATTGGTATTCCAACTCCCTTCCAGGTGAAGAATGGGTGCAATGCATGATCTGTAAAGACTGGGCACACACTGACTGTACCAATGGACGACTGTCAGATCTGTATGCTGAGAAGTTAATGGAGGACGATTCCGACTAGATGGCACATGTAACAATGGGAAAATTGGCTGATGAGGACTCTCAGTATCACAGTTAGGATATGAAGTGGTTCAAAGCACAGTTTAATTAATTAAAATAATACTTCCTAGATTCAAGATGCAGAAGACGTATTCATTTTAAACTTGTTTGTTAACATAATTCCAAGTTATCAATAGTTATAACAAAATACCCCAGTAAGTGTCACAACGTACACCGCACTCGGGGAAAATTGTTACAGCTGACACCACCTCATCAATTAGAACCTGTCTAACTAATGTTACGTAATTTCTGTTTTCTGCTGATGATAACAATAAATAAAGATGTTTTACTAATTAAATCTGAAAAGAAACTTCAGCTGTGTTCATTTATGTGGGAGCCAAGGAAAAAAATGAAAAAAATGTAGCAACTAGACCCGATCTCCCCTACTGAGGTTGATTTATTTGGCGTTTCTGTTCCCCTCAAATTTCATGCCTCGCACCTATATTAGTAACAATATTGCTGTTATTTGTCTCTAATGTTATATTTGCTTGGCATGCATATGTATGTACACATACACACACAATGTGTGTATGTTTGTAATGACAAATTTCTATACTGTTTTTGTGTACCAGATTCCCAAGACACTAGTGCAATGTATCAGCAAATGGCACAGCTAGAGTGTGTGCCGCCTGGGTGAACCTTTAAGTTTCTCTCATCCCCGGCAATACAGTCTATACTGGAATTCCGTCGGTTGCGGCGACAAGTATTCCAGCTGATTCGATCAAAGGAACAACCTGCTCGTGAAATGAACGTGCAAGTAGTTGAGCATTCCACAGATACACGTACCCTTACCGTAGTGCTCAAGAAGAATCAACGTAACACAGAATGTGACAAGGCTGACCTTTCGAAATACGAGTACTACTCATTTTTATTAGCTGAGGGAACTGGGGCAACTTGAAAATAAAATGCCTTGCTCAAGGACGCAACGCACCGTCAGGTATTATACTCACAACCGTTTGGTCATGAGCCGAATGCTCCTAACCACTAAGCTATGCGCCTTCACACCGCCTACCTCGTGAAGGCCAACTCCATAGTATCATGACTGCACATGTGTATTGCACTGGCGGGCTGAAACCAGGAAACAGGTTTATACAGTAGAACCAAAAGTTGCTGTCCTTATAAATGCGTCGCCCGGGGCAGACCCTACTCTAGCTACGCTACTGTTTGCTAGACCAGTGGGATTGAACTCGAAATCACATGACTGTTGCTTTAATATTCGCATTGAATGCTTGTGTTTTACATCTGAAGACTACCAGAGACATTTCTGAATATAAAACTACAAATAGTGCATAACCATTAAACAAAAACTATAACACGCTAATCCTGATTTATTTGTGATAATAATTACAATCTATTATAAGTATATGAATGGTTATTATAGTATGTCGTGCTTCATATTTATTAATTTGTATGAGTTTGTTTGTGTGCGTATTACATGCATTTGTGTGTAATTTCTCGCCTCACTAGTACGTTATTTTCCTCAATGTTCTAAGTCTTTTTCTCTGTAATGGTTATTATGATATTGACAACCACTGAAACTACGCTGATTCTAGACTGCATGGCTGACGAGAGGTGTTCCATATTTAAGTCCTTTTTCATTAATTTTTCTGTATCTCACCTTTTCTCTGTGTGTGTGAGAGAGAGAGAGAGAGAGAGATGGAGAGACGTGTTTTGGTATCGGAGCTAAGAGTAATTATGTATGCGCAGTTATTTATTTTCAACCGAAATATGTTAAGTTCGACACTAGTAAAATAATATAGGATCTTGTAAATAATAGTAAATTCTTTCGATCTTTTCCTCTATTTTATCTTTTATCGTCTCTCTTGCATTCTTTTATTATCATCTTCCGATTTCTTTCCTCTTTTCGTTTCCTTTAACACTTTTCTTTATTGTTCCCCCGCCCCCTTTTTTTAAACTAGTTTTCTCCTTTCTTGTTTTCCCGTTTTCAACTTTGTCTATTTTTTCCTTCGTCTCTTTCTGTTTTTCTGGTTTGACAGACAATTCTCTCTCTCTCTCTCTCTCTCTCTCTCTCTCTCTCTCTCTCTCTCTCTCTCTCTCTCTCGAACCTTTGCCTCTTTTTGTATCTCTCACTCTCTCTCAAACCTTTGCCTCACTCGTTCGATCCTCCTCTCCATTCCTTTCTTTCTACCTTTCATTCTTTCTGCAATAAGAAGGCGGCGAGCTGGCAGAAACGTTAGCACGCCGGGCGAACTGCTTAGGAGTATTTCGTCCGCCGCTGCGTTGTGAGTTCAAATTCCGCCGAGGTCGACTTTGCCTTTCATCCTTTCGGGGTCGATAAATTAAGTACCAGCTACGAACTGGAGTCGTTCTAATCGACTGCCCCACCCACCCCTCACTCCCCCAAAATTTCGGACCTTGTGCATAGAGTAGAAAAATTCTTTCTGCAATAAGTCCTTTTTTCTCTCTATCGCCCTTTAAACTTTCATTTTCCGCTTCCATCCATTCCTTTTCCCCCATGTTTTATTCTATATTTTTCCCCCTTTTTTTTTTCTTACTCCGTTTCTCTTATCTTTTTCTTCCTTGATTCATTTCGTGACAAACGAATAAACAAACAAACGAAACATACACATAAATACAACAGTTTCGTTGTTTGTTCGGAATATGTTACTGATGACAAATCTACTCAGAACTGTCATCAAATGTAATGGATAAATCCAACTTCACAACTTGCTTCAGACTTGTTTTTGTAGACGAGGAAAGCGAGAGTATATAAAATCGGCAGTGTGCCTGTATTTTCACGTAGCTGTCGTAAATGAGACGATAGTGTGTGTATGTTTATGTCACATTTTGTTATATGAGACCACAGTGTATGTTCATATCGCTGTCGATAAGTCATGCCCGGTATATATGACACTCAGTGGTATACGTTTATGTTGATGGTCTTGTTTAATTCCAGGTTAGCCCTAATCGAGCCGATCTATGACCAAAAGCATTCTAGCTTTGACTACTATTTTTCAATGTATTCCTCCTTTTTTAAGTTGACAGGGTGTAATTTGAGGAAATTTGATACTATTTCTAGCAAGTCAAACGACTCCAATGAGGTGCCTCTGTTGTTATGAGTCAAATTAGGATCAAAGTCATTCTAGCCATAACCTCCAGTCTTTTATTCGGACATAGGGTATTTAGGACTATATCATACAATATGTACTTTTTTCAAGAAAGACTTTAGGGTATGAGTTGAGGGAAATTTTACTGTTATTTTTAGCAACTCGAACGACCTCTTAGTGGCTTCCTTATTGACATACATACACGTGTGTATGTGTGTGTGTGAAACTGCGTGTCTGTGCGTGCCTATGTTTATATTACATGTGTCAGTTTTGACGGCTCTGTGTATGTAGCTGGTAATATGTATAGATGTGAATTTGTGTAATAATGATGGAGCTGGGGAGGAACTGGTGTTGTGCTCGTGTGTCTGTACTTGCATCGCCCCCAGGTCAGATCTGATCGAACTGACCTGTCAAAGACGTTCCAGCTATGGCTATACCATCTTTTTACTCAAGCATAATCTAGGACTACGTTATCTAATATGTACTTTTTATAAAATAGCAAAATGTGATTTGAAGGAAATTTGGTTACTATTTTCTAGCAAATACTCAGGCATAGTCTATCTTGGATTATATTATCTAATGTGTCCTTCATTTTATAAGATAGCAAAATGTGATTTGAAAGAAATTTGGTTGCTGTTATTTTCCAGCAAGTCGAGTGACCTCGTAGAAACGCCCTCTGGTTCTGTGTGTGCGTGTGTGTATTGTGCTTTAGTTGTTGATGTTCTGTTGATAGTGGTAACGGTATATGTGTGATTTGCGTGTGATATTTTCTAGTAAGGAATGTAATGTCGTTAGTTGGCGGGGGAAGTGTAGCGTGTGTGTGTGTGTGTGTGTGTGTGATGCGAGTGATGATAGAGTCGGAGATTAGCAGCGAAGATAAGTCAAAAGGGGTTAGGGTATTATGTCTAACAATGTCGTCTGGAATTTACCGTTAACTGTCAATGTTGTTCTTTGTAAAAAGTTCTTGGTGTAATTCAAGAGAATTCCTTGGCCGAAATGTAAGTGAACCCAAATAAGCAAACATAAATAAATAGATAAAATGATGGAATGTGTGCATAGGAGAAAAAAGAAAGAGAGGTGAAAGAAACTGGCCATCTATTACAGGATTTTGACTTTTGGGATAGTCTTTGGAGGAACTGAAATATTTGACTAATAAAATTATTCTATAAAGGAAACTATTCAGTAACTAGCTGAACAGTAAAAAAATTCACTAAAATTTTATGAAGTAATTATTTTATTCACTATATTTCATTGTCACTGATTAAATCTGCACATAAAGTTTTGGGTGATATTTTTTATCACTAACTAGCACTATGACCCGACGTTGCCGGGTCATAGTGCTAGTGTAAGCATATACAGCTGCGTGCGCACATACACGCGAGTACTGTCCAAATCTCCGACCAATCACATACAGCTAGCTGGCATTCAATTGGTGTATCAAGTTTCAGGCATTTTGATTGGGTTTTGGATAGAAAATTCACAAAAAAGTAACTTCTATTGATTTGTTAATGGCTTTGCGGGGTGACTAGGGAAATGTAAAGATATGCACGACCAGCCTTGGGCGGTTTTAAATGACCATAGAAAGTGCGAGCCCTCTAACTGAAAAATTGTGGATTTGTATAAAGGACACACAAGCAGACATTTTGCTGTTTATATATAGAGAGATTAGGTGGTTGTGTCTAAACTTAGTCTACTTTAACTGAGCGGAACAATAATACAGAAATCTCCTTGTAACACCCCTGTCAATCCCCCTAATTTCAGATTATGTATCAAGGGCTACAGTGTTTAAAGTGTCTTTTTGTTTTTTATAACGGTAGCCTGTGATTTGAGGGTGACATGGCTACTATTTCCTGGTTGATGTTCGACCGTTTAGAGCAGTTCTCAACTGGAGTCCGTATAGCCCGTATATGATTTTGTTGTTAACATTTATGTGATAAAAAATTGGTCATATTTCTACAATGCTTTAACATTTTTTAAAATTTCAATTCTTAATAATATTTAATTATAAAAATATAATATGATTTTTTGAAACATCGAATGGTTAGGAAGGTCCATCCGAGTAAAATAGGAATCGAAGGGGTCCACAGGTGAAAAATGGTTATGAACCCGAGGTTCTCACGTTGGTTCAGTAGATGTAAGTTAAATTGGTTATTAAATGGTATCTGTACGTACATTCCATCACTGTACAATGAAAGTACAAGATAGTCCCCAAATAACTGGACAAATGTTGGTTACCTTAATAGTTATAGATCATTAAATTAGAATCCATTAAATATGGGGGGGAATAAACAAATTTAGTTTATTGCTCGGAAATAAATGCAGTACCATTAAAGGAACACTTTTTTTGCTCGAAACCATGCGATTCTTTTCGACTAAATGTAAACTAGGGTTAATTTATGACTAAGCTAGAATTATCTCACTGTATATAAATTTTAAACACAATATAAAATGGAAGCTTTCTCCAGATTTCTATTTTTAAACAGGAGCCATTTTAATACTTTTTTTATTTTTATTTTCTCTCTTAATCTTCCAAATGATTATAAATATTTTATGTATATCGTTCCATTTTAGATAATACATTTTTTTTTTCTGTTCAGATAATAAAATTCTTTTGTATATCTATAGCTGTATTGTATTAATTACTGACAGTGAAAGTAAATATCCCTTGCCCTATTTTCTTTTTTTTTTTTTAGAAGAATGAGTGATAGAGGGAATGCGTCATTTCTTTCTTTTTCTTTTCCGTTTTGTTAGGCCGAGAAGGCGCTGTCATACACAGGATTCTTAAAACTTGTATCTTGAATAGAATATGCTACCGATCCTGAAGATCTGAAGCAGTTTCACCTGACGATGCACAAGTTATGGAAACACTACTTACAAATGTACGGGACAGGGTAGATTCTCACACACATACACAAAGACGTGTGTGTGTGCGTAATGACATTACATATCTAGCTTCATACCGCTAATTTACAGTATCTACAACTTGAAATGGAAAAGATCGGTGAAGTTTCAAAATTAAAGAGAGAGAAACAGTAATAAACTAGTCTGACCACCTTTTCAGTCTCCAACACCTCCACAATTTGGGCTAACATCCTCATAATTCTGTATTTAAGCAGGATATTTAATCCTGTTTTAGTTTACCTAGATGACGGATATCGTGAGATATCATCTGCAGTTGACTAACGTCTTGTGCAACGAATTAACCTAACAGCAAATTAAAATCATTTAGATTATTTACATTCGACGGATATTTGTCCTCATCTTGTTTGTTGTTAACACAACGTTTCGGCTGATATACCTAAGGTATATACCTTAGGAATGAGAACCCAGGTTCGAAATTTCCCCAAGACACCTGAAGAAGGCTGGAGGTATATCAGCCGAAATGTTGTGTCAACAACAAACAAGATGAGGACTAATATCCGTCGAATGTAAATAATGTACATAATTCCTCGTCTCTTAAATATAGAACTAAATTAAAATCATATTATTGAGAAAATGACCTAATATATAACCGTACGTGTTTAAGTTACTTCAGTGTGTGTGTGTGTGTGTATCGGAATGTATAAACAATAGCAATTTCAAACCAGGGTGTAAAAAGGGGTATTACAAAATACAAGGCATTTCAGTCCGGTACTGTAACTTGTCTGCCACTCCACTGTTCTCACATATATATTCTTTTACTTGTTTCAGTCATTTGACTGCGGCCATGCTGGAGTACCACCTTTAGTCGAACAAATCGACCCCAGGACTTATTCTTTGTAAGCCTAGTACTTATTCTATCGGTCTGTTTTGTCGAACCACTAAGTTACGGAGGCGTAAACACAAATAAATACCTGTAAATATAAAACCATCCGATTTTCTGAGTACCTCATTTCTTCTAATATATATATATATATAGATATATATATATATATATATATTATATATATATATATATATTAAAGTTAATGTCTAATCATAGAATGACCATTGGTTTTGAATCCACAAAAGCCATAGCTTCATGGACAACTCTACAGAGTCTAGTCTGAAAATTAACTCCACAGAGCTACGTCTTTTGTGGATGTGAAACCATTGGTCGTTCTATGACCAGACATTAACTTTATTACTTTAATAATTTACTGCTCTATTCTTTAGAGTGTGCTTCTTATTTGGATATATGATACATTGACATACATATATATACATATATACACACACAAACAAGTATACACACACACACACACGTATGTATGTGTATATATATATATATATATATATATATATATATCATATACTCACACACCCATCAAACATATGCATATATGTATGTAGAACAATAATGCATACGAAATATAAATACTGTCAATAATTATGATTATTACATGATTATGTTAGCAAATATAATTACAAACTTGCCCCTATACATATATCGCTATTGAAACAGGAGCCAAGCGTCTTATTAGCTTTTCAGGTTTTGAGTAGCAAGCATATTTATTTATGCATAGAACTAATCTGAGTTTTAGATCTCACTCTGTGCAGATCTGTGTCTCCTCTTTGCTATTTCTAATAACCAATCCTCCACCCTTTAAAGGCTACTGAATTTCATTGACGTTTTTTGGTCCCGTTATAGTCAGCCACAGTTCTGCTGGTTGATCTTACAGGCGATATATAAGGTCAGTGTTAACGTTTAGTAAATACTGTCGCTCGCCCTACCAATTACATGGCTTGATGTTGGTCAGATGGTGGGAGAAAGTAAATATGATAAACACTTGAACTACAGCTGTGTATGTGTTGCTTCAATTTGGAAAAACATTTTCACCCAGCTGATGCTAGTAGTCAAAAGTTGAACAGTATGAAGTGACACCATGGTTTAGAACTTTATTGCCTCAATAGATCTCGATATTTTTACATTGGTGGCTGTAGTGGATAATCTTATCTTTTGTATACTAACAGGTCCTTTTCTCCTGCATGCTAATTTGCTAAACTTCCTTTCTATTTATAGAAACGAATTGCTAATGGCAGAAATAATAACAATAAAGTGTGTATCATAAGCTTTCTTATATTTTCTATACAATACCAAAAGAAAGACTCTATCAGATTAAGTGGGACTATTATTCAATGCAATAAATAGCATGGATTAGCTTCCAAAAGTTTATTAAAGTACTAGTTTGTATGAGGCAGTAATTTAGAGAATTTTTTTTTCAGCAACATTCATAAAAAAAAAATGAGTTAAATAAGTTGTAGAAGTATTGTTATAAAATAAAGTTCTTTCAGGTTTTTTCTGCAATTTTGCATAAGCCTCTAAGCAGGTATCACCATGACAACTTTCTATCATGGTCAATGCGACAATTACACACTACACACCTTCCTTCCAAGAATCTCTGTAAACAGCGGAAGTAAGCTAGAATGTTAAAACTTAGTGTGCATGCACAGCAGAGTTTGAGGTCAATCTTTGTCAGGTGGCATCACTCTGCATGCTTTAGCTTTGTTACTATGGCAACAGTCTGGATACTTATTGTTCAGACCTCATATATACATATAGGAATATGTATATATCTACGTGTGTGTGTGTCTTTGTGTCTGTTTGTCTCTCCATCACTGCTTGACAACCAGCATTGGTGTGTTTACATTCTCATAACTTAGTGGTTTGGCAAAAGAAACCGATAGAATATGTATTAGGTTTGAGAAATAAGTCCTGGGGTCAATTTGTTCAACTAAAACCCCTTCAAGGTGGTGCTCCGGCAAGGCCACAGCCAGATGACTGAAACAAGTAAAAGAATAAAATAATATATTTATTCTTTTTCTTTTTTATTCTTCTTACTTGTTTCAGTCATTTGGCTGTGGCCATACTGGAGCACCGTCTTTTAGTCGAAGAAATCGACACCAGGATTTATTCTTTGTAAGCCTAGTACTTATTCTAGTGGTCTATTTTGCCAAACCACCCAGTTACAGGGACATAAACACACCAACATTGGTTGTCAAGTGATGGTGGTGGGGACAAACACAGACATGCAAATACATACATACATACATACACACACATATATATATATATCATCATCATCATCATCATCATCGTTTAACATCCGTTTTCCATGCTGGACGGTTCAACTGGGGTCTGGGAAGCCAGGAGGCTGCACCAGGCCCAGTCAGGCTTCTTTCAGTTTGCATCTATCAAATCCACTCACAAGGATTGGGCTGGCCCAAGACTCTAGAAGAAGACATTTGCCAAAGGTGCTACATTGTGGGACTGAACCCAGAACCTTATGGTTGGGAAGCAAGCTTCTTACTACACAGCCACTCCTGCTCAATCCAAACAAAGAACAAACATGAAAAAAAGAACAATGCGAGGACGTAGTATATATATATATATATATATATATATATCATCATCATTTAATGTCCTTTTTTTAATGCTGGTATGGATTGGACAGTTTGATGGTAACCAACAAACCAGAGAACTGTGTGAAGTTCCAATGTCTGTTTTGGTATGGTTTCTGCAGCTGGATGTATTTCCTACACAACCACTTTACAGAGTGTGTTTGTATGTATATGCATATGTATATCTATCTACATATCAAAGTGTGTGTGTGTATACATATGTATTCATATTTGCACATGCACACACGGAAGTGTGTGTGTGCAGTAATATTTCTCATACACCAACAATGAAAAATTAATTTAGTAAAATAAAAGCAAAAAAAAAAAGGAATTCTCAAAAAAACGGAATTCTCAAAAAAAAAAAAAATTCTCAGCAATTATGTATTCTCAAGCAATAAATATCACAAGGTTTTATTAGTTAAGTGACTGCTTAGCATAGAAGTTGAAATGTTCAGATTTTGTATTGTTTGCAGACCAAACAGCTTATTTAATAAATTAGAAACTGCAATTCTAATCCTGCTAAGGAAACAGCTAATAATGATTTATAATTTGTACAGGAGTTTATAATAAATTATAATTAATGAGATTACTTACAGCTGAACACCCTCCCAACAGCTTCCCTTCCCATGGAAAAGTAAGTGATTCTATGTTGTCACTTTATCTGCTAGAAATAGCAGTGAAATCTTTCTTCGTTCACATCCTATCTTCACCTTTTTGATATCAGCTGGCCTGGCACCGTTTTTGGTTTCAATGATATAAACTTCATGTTTTCAACTGGTCTGAGTTAAATCCTTCCATCAAAATTTCATGTTAAATTCATTATTTTTTAAATTAATTGAAGCAAAAGCAGTATATTTCAGCAGAAATATGGTAACTAAAGATTTAAAAAGGAGTGCTTCATTGAACAATATGAAGTTAAAAAAAAAGTTTTAAAAAATAGTGGGTTATTACTGGAATGGCTTTGATGGTAGGTTTGCTTGATTAGGGCTGATCTGGAGCTAAATCTCAACTCACTGCTGTCATCACAGTTTAATTTTTCATTTATTTATTCTACCTATACCCCACTTTCTACATTGATATTTATTTATTTATTCGATATGTCAAATTGTATTCATGTTATTCTACTGAAATGGTTCTTTTGGATTTCATTCTCTCCTTTTAAAACTTGATCATCTTTATTCTCAGCTTTTCTGATATATGGATATATATCCACCAATGTCACCACCATCATTATCATCATTGTTTCTTAAGGTCCATGTATCCATATCTGCATGGGTCAGATAAAAAGGTAGATTTTCTCTGGTTAGATGCTCTTCCTCCTGCCAACCCTTACCTCTTTCCAAACAAGTCCTTATCTGTGTAATTTAGCAGTTACCCCAGTCCTTTGAACACAGACAGCTCAACTGTCAAACAATTGTTTACAACACTGTTTTTTTTTTTGTATTTCTTTTGTATGAACAGTGACTTTGTTAACTATCAGAAAACAACTATCACGAGGAGACAAAGTGATACACTCATTCGTACACTCACACACCCATAGATACGTACATATCTATATGTGTGTATGTGTCTGTGTGTGCATGTGTGTGTGTGTGTACGCTTACACAATAGGCTTCTTCACAGTTTCCATCTATTAAATTCATTCATAAAGCTTTGTTTGACTACAGTTGAAAATAGTCGCTCAAGGTACCATGCAGTGGAACTGGATCCAAAACCACATGGATGCAAAGTAACCTTTTAAATCACACCTGCCAAATCTGCACTTATATCATCATGATGATGATGATCATCATCATATATCCATTTTTCCATGCTGGCATATGTTTGATGGCACACCACAGTTGCAGTCAGCACAAATTCATGGTTGCTGTTCATCTAGATGGGTAACAGAACTGTTTTCTTGCTGACTGGTACTAACACTAGGGAGGCACTGTGTTCTTGACCAATCTAACTGTTCCTTTCAACATTTCATTTTAGACAGTGAACTGGGCACATTTTTTCCATGGCGCTAAGACCACAGCAGTAGCCATATCCATGACATAACTAAAGGGACCTTTTGACTGCAGTTCTGTTTGCTCACCAACCACTCCATGGAATGGGTGGAAAGAAAGGATAAGACAGATAGAGGGATGAATGATAGGAGTATTCAGCATTTTGATGCAACTATGCAAGGTCGGATTAAGACATATCAAGGTCCTAAGCACTTAAAAGATTTTGGTGACCCCATAAAAGATTATGTAATTCAAAATATAAACAATAACAAACCATAAAATAAATTTTTATTTTTCAAAACAAAACAGAACAGTAAGAGGGAAAATAGTGTTTATTTCTGTATACTTACACTTTATTTATATTTGAAAAGTTTCCTCCTATTTTTTTGAATTGCTAAGACTTTGATCAGATCCTCGAAATTAATTTTAGGTAGCACATCAGCATCTATACTTAGTAGAGATAAAGGAATCCCGAATATTATTTTAGCAAGTTTAAAGTGATTTTTTTGTGTCATAAACCATTTACCATTTCTGTAGTGCCCTCTCCTTCCCTTGATGCCCTAAGCACGTGCTTATTTTGCTTAATGGTTAATCCAGCATTGCAACTATGCACAGTCAAGGCAATATGAGCAAGAAGATAGATCAACAATAAAAAGCAATGTGATGCAGGAGATAGAGTGAGAGCCATGGTGTGTGGGTGAAAAGTAGCAAGAGTAAAATGGCAGATAGAGCAAATAGAGAGATGACTAGCAGTAGAGGAGGGGGAGATGAGAGTTAAGAAAAAGTCTACTGGTCACAACAGGTCATAAGTGGTATAATCTCTTAAGGACAGGGAAAGTTGATTGATGAAGATGGCAATACAAGAGAATGGAAATAGGTGAGTCACATACCAATTGCCATTCAGTAATTGTGACACATCTGCTAGAGATGAAAGTAATTTTAATAAATCAAGAATTTATGTTGTATATGATATACCTGTATTTGTCTGTGTTCTTCATCAATATACCACTGGCCACTCTGAATTATTTTGCTTAGTTTTCCTCCATGCTAAGAAATACAAAAAAAGGAAGGATGAACGGTAAGTCGATGTTGATAGTGGCTTGATTTGAACTCAAAAAGTAAGGATCCATAACTAAACACTGCAGAGTAATTTGTCCAAGTTTCTACCACCCATTGCTATAAAAATATTGATAACTTTCAACAAGAAAGAAGCCCAAGTCTTCCAAGAGCAAGAATATGGTAAATGAATCCAACACTCCTATTGTTTAGCCTCAGGTTAACTTAAAGAAAGATGTATCAACCAGAGCTATCTTGTTTTTTTGTTTTTTTTAAAGGAATCTAAGAATATATAATCCAACATGACCTGCTCTTTATCAAAACAATATGATATAGTTTAAAAGGCAGCTATTTCTAGCAAGCCGAATGGCCATTTGGAGACTCCCTCAATGTTCCAAGTGTCCCATAATGCTACTGGTGTTTGTACTTTTACTAGTATTTATTTTATTGATTCACCTTCCCACTTCCCTTCCAGATGGATGAAAGACAAAAATCAAGCTAGACTGGATTTGAGTCAGATTATAACTAAGTATTGTGATGTATTTACGCTGATGCTCAACCACTTCTGTCAGCTTGCTGCCTTGAAAAATGATTAATGTGTGTTTAATTATGTTAATTAAGATACCTCATAATATTTATGAAATATAAGGAAAGCTTTTAAGAAAGATTTCATTAAACAATTTATAATAATTGCTTTTATAATAGTTATAAAATATTTTTATTATTTCTAATTTTTTTTTCCAGTTCCAAATAACAATACACTCCTTCATGATTTAATTTATATTGACAGAAGCCATTGTATTTGTCGTATTAATTAAACAGCTTTCTTTGGGACTTCCTAACAATTGCTGTATGATATTTTTACCTCTCCAGCTAAAAACAAAAATTCAATCAAAAATTTTTGAGAATATAGTAAATAGATTCAACTGGAGTGCTGATTCAGTATTTCTCCTACCATGGGGCAGTGAGCTGACAGAAAGGCTAACATGCTGGGTAAATTTTTAACGGCATTTTGCCCATCTTCTGAGTCCTCCAAACCATTGAATCCCTGTCAAACTGTCTAACCCATGCCAGCATAGAAAGCAGACGTAAAATGCTGATGATTGTTAGGGCAAATATATCATTTATTTGTTACTGTCACTGTACTGCAGCTATGCCAGGTCAGTGTCTTGTAAGGTTAAACCAAACAAATCAACCACACCACTTATGTTTTTAAGTCTGATACTTGTTCTGGTGGCCTCTTTTGCTGAACTGCTAAGCCATAGGGATGTAAACCAACTACCAGTGGGTTGTCAAGCATCAGGGGAAAAACATACACACAATCATACATGTACATACATACATACATGCATACATATATCATTTACTTGGAAATGGATGCATCGCGTTCAATTAAATAATAAATAATATATTATATAATATATACATATATGTATATATATATATATATATATATCCATATATATATATATATATATATATATATATATATAATATATATATATATATATATATATCCATATAATCATACATATATGGGTACAGGACATCACCAATGATGCAAGTAACATGAAATACATTGTGAACAAATGCATTGTAAACAAACTTAAAATCATAGCCATATTATAAGTGATATAAAATGATCAGGATTCAACAAGAGATTGAACCTATGTCCCACAACTCTACTATTGCTTCATCTTTACTCAACAGAATCAAAATATGATTATTAAAACAAGAAAATGAATAAGTTAAAGAAAATAAATGGATGCCATAAGGCTGTAAAAAGCACAAAGAAACCCCTCATCAGAGATACACTAGCAGGAGAGGAAGAATATAATAGGAACTTTGTGTGACATTCTACAAATTTATAGAACGTAACATTTGTTTCAAAATTACATTTTATATTGCTTGTCTATGTAGCATCAACTGAGCAAAAATGCCACTCCCATTTCCTGCTCTTTGCTATTGGTATTTAACCCTAGGTCAGCCATGATCACCCTTGTTATATGTTTATTGAAAATATATTGGTTTCAAATTTTGGCACAAGGCCAGCAAGTTTGGGGGAGGGGTTAAGTCAATTACATCGACTTCAGTGCTTAACTAGTACCTATTTTATCTACCCTGAAATGATGAAAGGCAAAGTTAACCTCAGCAGAATTTTAACTCAGAACACAATGAAGGATGAAACGGCACTAAGAATTTTGCTCAATATGCAAATGATTCTGCCAGCTCATCTATTTTTCAAAATTTAATTGGAATATATGGACAATATATATTTTCATTAGAAGTCATTCATCATTATTTCTAATGAAAATATATTGTCCAAATATTTCAATTAAATTTTTTTTTGAATAATCAAGAATTTCAAAGGATATAATATAAAAATAACTTTTGCATTAATAAAAGGATATTTAGAACATAACTTTAGAATAGGTTCTCACATAGATTTTTTTTATATCCTGCCACAGGGTGGTATAGATGAATTATGCAGTAGAGGTTTAATCATTTAATCAATGTGCTCAGACGATGTGCTTTGCGAGACTACCAACACGCTCTCTCTGACTTCTACTCTTTATAAGAGTTCAGCTAGTCTATTTTCCAATTCGCCAGGGGTATCAATGACTCTCACCACAACGTCTCCCCACTTTCAGGTTGACTTCCATTGAAAGTTAATATTATTTTCATTTATCTTATTTTTCTAGTATCTTTACACACTATCGGCCTTTTCACACAGTATTGGCCTGGAATTTGAAATTTGGGGTTTGAATTTTTATTTCTTTTTTATGTTGTTACTTTTATATCCTGATGACTCATTGCCAGATGCTGTAACATAAGTGTTACCTGACTCTTAGGTTGTATTGTTCGTTTTTTGCACACAACACTCTTGTTTTATGTTCTAATAAGCACTCTTGTTTTTCATTTGAACGGACTTTAGTGCGATTTTTTTATCCCAAGAACACATCTCCTCTAACTGGTTAACACTGCACAGCTGTATCTGATATATTGTGAACAGGGAATTAATCTCTTACCACATTTTAGCAATGGAACCAACACACAGTAATTCGAACAACTACCATTATGGTAAATTACATGTTCAGTGCAAGTTCAATGTGGAACTAACACACTGACTCTTACTGGCCTCTAGCAAAACTCTTCAATGACTTCTGCTGACTTGCCACCTTTTCACGGGACATGATAGGTATTTTACAGGTGATAATTTGACTGCCAAGCACACAACCTCTACCAGCTTTCACCAATTTCTCTATGTCCCAGTGCATGTAACAGGTTGTACTGGATTACATGTTACCAGTAGCACCCATAAAAGCTTCCTGACCAGTGCAACAGGTTGTACTGAGTTACATCTTACCTGTAGCACCCAAGAGCAACCTGACATTGTAGTGAGGTAGCATTATGACCCTCTGTGCATACATAATCGCATTATCACATATCGAATACAAATTCGAAACTGTTTTACGTCCAGCCACACAAATTTTTTTTTCTTCTGATCTCACTATTTTTTTCATTTTTATGATAAACTTGTCCATCTCTGCCTTAATTTATATTTCCTTCAATGTCACTGGCAATTCACGCACAACATTGTGCAATATATTTTTTATTTCATTTTTGACTTTTAATGCCGCTATCACTGTGTCTTCTAGTAGTTTGCTGAATTTTGGTATTAGACTTGACAAATCATCTGCATGTCCCAATTTTTTCAATGGCAAATATTCCATCTTGAAATCATAATTCAGTAGGATCGTTCCCCAGCACTGCAATCTGTTGGCCATATGAGTGAAAATACCCTTTATTGATCCATAGATTGACAGTAATGGGCGGTAGTCTGCCTGTAGACAAAACCTTCTTCCATCTATAAATTTATGGAATTTTCTGACTGCAAATATGATGACTAATGCCTCTTTTTCTATTTGACTGTAGCTTTTCTCAGCCGGCAATAATGAACGCAAAGCATGAGCTAC
This sequence comes from Octopus sinensis, assembly GCF_006345805.1. Taxonomy (NCBI): domain Eukaryota; kingdom Metazoa; phylum Mollusca; class Cephalopoda; order Octopoda; family Octopodidae; genus Octopus; species Octopus sinensis. The sequence continues at coordinate 100,832,642 of NC_042998.1, read as the reverse complement.
TGCTTTCAGGTTACCATATTCATACTTGTGTAAAATCACAGTTCCAATACCACTTTCACTAGCATCTGCTGCTGCTATTATTTCTAAATTCAGGTCAAAATGTGATAATGACAATTCCGACATTAAAACATTTTTAATTTTTTCAAATGGTTTTTGGCATCTGTCCAACTAGTTTCATTTAATGTCTTTTTTTAATAGGTTATTCGGGGGTGCTCTTAAATCGTGTATATTTGGTATGTATACCTGGCAGTAATCTGAAAGCCCCCAAAATGCTTGGAACATTGAATTTATAATCCTCTGGCATTCTTGAGCCACTGCCTGTAGAGTTCATTTTTGGTCCTGCTCTAATTTTGTAAATATATGGGAATGTATATCAGCATCTTTTCTTGTTGTTAACCCTTGAACAAAAATTAGACATTTGAACAAATCCAGGATTAATTCATTTAATTTAGACTTTTCACACTTTCTGTTAACGAATCCAGCATAGGCGATGAAATCTTCATCCTTTTTAACTAAATTTAAACATTGCCAATGAGTATTGAACAGGGCACTTCTTTCACGGAAAATTCTCAGTAACAAATTAACTGTTTCATTGAGACAAATCTCACCTGGTTTCTTTGGCAGAATATAGTTACAGTATCTTTCATGTAAGGCAGGAGATAACTTTCTTAAAAGTAGTTGCACCTTCTTCTTGTTATTCCAATTTTTACATTCTTCTTTGAAGAATTTTTTGTATCTTATAAAATATGAAGAAAAAGTTGTACCTTCTTCTAGGTTATAAATAAATTCTTCAATTGAACTTGCTACACTGTCTGATGAGAATGAACCTGAAGTATTTTCAGACTTCTTCAACATTACTTTCAGTAATTGTTGGTATTGTTGTAGTTGTTGTTGTAACTGCTGTCATTGCTGTTGCAATTGCATCATTTGGGCCAACAAGTCTTACATGTTAAATGATTTTTTCTTTGCTTTTGTACCAAAAAAAAAGAAATTAAACGTTCTATGCAAGCTTTGAATATCTCATCGCCACTTTCATATCCTGCCACAGGTTGGTATAGATAAATTATGCAGCAGCAGTTTAATCAATGTGTTCACACGATGTACTTTGTGAGACTGCCAAAATGCTCTTTCTGACTACTACTGACCTCTACTTTTTAAAAGAGTTCACCTAGTCTATTCTCCAATCCGTTAGGGGTGGTCAATGGCTCTTGCCACAACAGATTTTAATTTAAATAGGAAAATTTTAGAATTACGGGTTTTGTGTCATAGAGCAGAAGTAGACCCAAAGAGTCTGATTTGTTTCAGTGAATGTGTTTCATTGAGAGAGAGAAAGAAAGAGAAAGTGAGTGAATATTAAAAAGAAACACTCAATCAGAATTTCAATGCTTGGCATTTCTGTCATTATTTTTATCATGTAATTCTGAAATCTAAAGATTAAAACATATGGTATTCATTTGATAGGCTATAAATAAGGGATTTACTGAAACTTGGCTGCTACACTGAGCTTATCAAGTGTCTACATTGAAGCTCCACTACTAACTAACCCCACCCTCTTTTTTTTTTTTGCGTAGTTAACTTTTTAATGAGCATCTAAGCCAATAAATATATGTTCCATATAATCCCTGCTCTTTTGTAAATTTGTAGTATCATCCAACCATTATTCAGTATATAAACCCTTTTGTAACATTATTATGCTGATGAAAAATTCTGTCCGCATGTTTCAATTAATTTTGGAAATAATCAACGAAAGATTTGCTAAAATAATTTATTTCGTTGCTAAACTGATATTTATTTGGAACATAACTTGAAAACATTTTATGTAAAATTACAACAGTGGACTTTATTTAAATATATACAGCTTAGAACAAGTGGCTCTGTCTCAAAGACAGAAGCTGTTTCAGATGGGTTAGTATTAAAAGAGTTAAGTATTTTATTGATTAAGCACCATTAAAAAATACATAACAACCTACACACAAGGATGTTGAAATGTTATTCTTTTTATCAATTCTAGTTTTTTAGCTAATAAATTCTTGCTTTGTCTTTCTTGTATATATATATATATATTATATATATATATATACATATATGTAATCTTTTATCTTTTACTTGTTTCAGTCATTAGACTGCAGCCATGAAGAATTTTTAATTGAATGAATTGACTGCAGTACTTTTCTAAAAAAATTTGGTACTTATTTTGTAGGCCTCTTTTGCCGGGGAACAAAGACCACACACACACTCACTCACACACACACACACATGTGATAGGCTTCTTACAATTTTCTGTCTTCCAAATCTACTCACAAGACTTTGGTCAGCCTGAGGCTATAATAGAAGACACTTGTCCAAGGTGCCACACAGTGAGACTTGAACCTGGAACCATGTGGTTGGGAAACAAACTTCTTACCACATAGTCGTGCCTGCGCATATGTGTGTGTATGTGTGTGTGTGTGTGTGTGTGTATATATATATATATATCACCACTTAAAAGTGGATGTGGCATTAGAACACAGAATATTGCAATAGTTACCATGTGAGGACCTCCCATGGATTAGTGGTGCATACAAGCACTCATGTTTATATCACTAGCAGGAGATAATCAACCACCATTGCTGCTACCAGGGCTACCATACCATGTGATTTAAGCCTTCATTGGCCTTGTCAGTGGTAGACACCCGAAAGCTGAAAATAGCTTATAAAAAATATATATAAATATTTTGAAATAGGAAATTCTTTCAAGACATCCTGTTGAGAAAGTGACTCATTGCTTAGGTCATTTATTTGATTTAAGCAGTTATGACATTTAAGTATCCTGTTTTTTAAATATTTTTTTAATAGGAATTAACTTGTGCCAGGTAGAAGCTCCACTGATACTATATTTCTGGTAAGGCAACTGCAGGAGAAATACCTAGCCAAAGATAAACCTATGTACTTAGCTCTTGTTGACTTAGAGAAAGCCTTTGACAGGGTCCCCTGATCCCTTATCTGGTGGTCAATGTGGAAACTAGGGATAGACAAATGGTTGGTAAGAGCTGCAAAAGCCTGTACAGGGATACTGTCAGTAAGGTGAAGGTTGGCAACAAGTATAGTGAAGAATTCCAGGTAGAAGTAGGGGTTCAGTCCTCAGCCCCCTCTTATTCATCATAGTCCTCCAGGCAATAACAGGGGAATTCAAGAAAGGCTGCCCCTGGAAGCTCCTCTGTGCTGATGACCTTGCTCTAATAGCTGAGTCACTACCAGAACTAGAGATGAAGTTTCAGGTGTGGAAGCATGGTCTAGAATCGAAGGGCCTTAGAGTCAATCTAGCAAAAACCAAAGTCCTAATAAGAAGGAAGTGAGACAAATCACAAACCTCTCCAGGTAGATGGCCCTGCTTAATCTATAGAAAAGTCATAGGTAGAAACTCCATAAGATATACACGGTATTAGCTATGGACACATAAGAGGTGCAGCAATATCAAAGGATGATTAACCAAGATGGTAGTTTTTGTGTGTGGCAGATGCTCAGGGACAATAAACACCAAAGATGTACAGAAAACAGATTCCATCACATGCCAGGGGGAGAGACTAGAAGTAGTAGATAGCTTCCTCTTCCAAGATGACCAAGTTTGTAGTGGGGGTGGATGCTTTGAGAGCATAGCCGTTAGAATAAGAACAGCCCAGGCAAAGTTCAGAAAGCTCCTACCTCTGCTGATAACAAAGGGCCTCTCACTTAGACTGAAAGCTAGACTGTATGATGCATGTGTGTGAACAGCCATGCTACACATCAGTGAAATATGGACCATGATTGCTGAGGACATACGTAGGCTTGAAAGAAATGAAGCTAGTATGATCCACTGGATGTGTAATGTCAGTGTGCATACATGACAGAGTGTAAGCGCCCTGAGAGAAAAGTTGGACATAAGAAGCATCAGATGTGGTGTGCAAGAGAGACAACTGCGATGGTATAGTCATGTACTGCATATGGATGAGGACAGCTATGTGAAGAAGTGTCACACCACAACAGTGGAAGGAACCTATGGAAGAGGTAGACCCAGGAAGACACGGGGTGAGGTGGTGAAGCACAACCTTTGAACATTGGACCTCACAGAGGCAATGACAAGAGACCAGGACCTTTGAAGATATACTGTGATTGAGAAGACCCAGCAAGTAAAATGAGATCACAGCTGTGGCCAATACAAGTATCGCATAGCCAACCCATTTAAAAGTACCCTTGAACCGTTGGGCAATACACTGTGCTTGAGAAGACCTGTTGAGTCAAGTGAAATCGTAGTCGTATTGGATGGCAATATGCCTGACTGGCACCCATGCTAGTGGCACGTAATAAGCACCATTCAAGCATGAGTTGATGCCAGTACCACCTGACTGGCTCCCTGTATTAGTGGCATATAAAAAGCACCATTTGGCGTGGTCAATACCAGTGCTGCCTGACTGACTTCTGTGCCAGTGGCACATAAAAAGCACATGCTATACTCTCGGAGTGGTTGTCATTAGGAAGGGCATCCAGCCATAGCAACCATGCTAAATTAGACTGGAGTCTGGTGCAGCCCCTCAGCTTATCAGCCCTGGTCAAACTGTCTAACCCATGCCTGCATGGACAACAGATGTTAAATGATGATGATGATAATGATTATTATTATTGAAGTGAGCTGGCAGAATTGTTACTGCACCAGACAAAATGCTTTGTAGCATTTCTCCTAACTCTTTACATTCTGAATTCAAATACTTTCAAAGCCAACTCTACCTTTTCATTTTTGTAGGATCAGTGGAATAAGTACCAGTTTAGTATTGGGGTCAATGTAATCAACTAACTCCCTCCACCAAAATTTCAGGCCTTGTGTCTATAGTAGTATTATAATTATCATTATTATTATTCATTCAAAGAGGATAACAAAATATACAATTTAAATCAATGGCCCAACCCTCTGATTTCTTTTGCTTTTTGGAGCACACATGCACATTCATATGTCTACACACATATGTAGATGTGCATATGTAGTTGTATGTTTGTAAGAATGTGTGTGTGTGTATGCATGTGTGTGTACATGACTGGCATCTGTGCTAGTGAAGTGCTAAGAGCACCATCCAAGCATGACTGTTGCCAGAGTTACTAACTGGCTTCCATGCTGGTGGCACATAAAAAGCATCATTCAAGCATGATCATTACTAGCGTCGCCTTACTGGCACTTGTTCTGGTGGCACATGAAAAAATATTCAGCGAGGTTGTTGCCAGTGGCACGTAAAAGCATCCACTGCACTCTCGGAGTGGTTGGCATTAGGAAGGGCATCCAGCTATAGAAACTCTGCCAGATCAGATTGGAGCCTGGTGCAGCTAACTGGTTTGCCAGTCCTCAATCAAATATTCCAACCTATGCCAGCATAGAAAGCAGACGTTAAACGATGATGATTATGATGATGATATATATATATGTTTTGCTAAATTTTTCTGGAGAACATTTCTTAGTGGTAAGACCATAGCGGATCTATTTCTAGCATAAGGGTGTCCACATAGTGGTTTCCCTCTGATATGTATATATATGTGTGTGTGTGGTGTGTGTGTATGTGTGTGTATATATATAACATCCTAATGCATACAAGTCAGTACACCTGCACACAAGCAACCATGCATGAATAATTGCATATTATTTGCATATAGACATGTACTGTTTTATATGAATAAGAATGTACTTGAATGCAGACTTGTTGTTTATTTAAGAAATAACTTTTGACAATTTCATAGACATCAGGAAGTTATATTTTATGTTTGAATGAATTACCACTAAAAATATAACCATTTTTAGCAGAGTGAAAAAGAAGCATATTAATCTTGTTTAAATCCCATTTTTAATATGAAATATTGCAAAGACTTGGCCAGCCTATCCCAAAAACCAATTTAGCTAGATTCATTTGTTTAAATTGTTCATATTTCTTTAAAGTTTGTTTCTTTGTTATTTTGAGTTGAGAATGGATTTTTCTGTGGAAGAAGAGAATGGGGTGTGTGAAAATATGTGACAAAATCAATGAATGCAATAAATAGCATTTATTCTTGAATTTCTCAAACTCACATGTTTTTCATTTAGTTTTTTTTTTTTATTTTGTCTGTTTCATTTTATTTTTAAATATTTGTCTTGTTATATATAGCTTTATAAGGTTGTTCCTTCTGATTTTCAAACCAAGCCTTATAATAGTAAAACTTCAGTTGATAGGCAATGAAACCATTAGCACCATTTAACACTGTTCTTATTTACATCACCACTCCTACCAGTATCAAAACAAAATACCATTTATTCATCCACCCCATACATACATACATACATACATACACACATACATACATACATACATACATGTGTATGTATATATATATATATATATATTTGTGAGTGCATCAAGTAAAATGGAACCTTTTAGTTTTACCAGGAACTTAACAATCATTGCCATTCTATTACTACCATTTCACTTCCTGTAACCCTTTCAGCATCTTTGCATGCACCACCCTCACTGTTACTCTCATCACTTCCACACCCAACATTACAATGTCATTCCATAACTCCCACCAGTTTTGTTATGATCATCATCATCCACCACTATACTGCTGTCGTTACCATTATCGTCTCTACCACAACTGCCCTTATCCAGCTAGCCAGATCGTTATCATCATCATCATCGCCATTATCATCATCATCACCATCATTCCTTCAGTGACACTCCTTTTGCTGCAACTACCAACGCCATTTCAATTACAATACATATCTGATATTTTCTCTACTTCAATCAACAGCACCTAAACAATTGCTCAATTACATATCAAAGAAACATGACACTGTGTCCTAACTAGTGATGAACAATGTTTAAACCTTTACAAAAATTAGGCAGGCATCGCATTTCTGCAAGGTCTTTCATTGCAGCCACATATTTGTAGCATTACCAAAACTTTATTCCAATCTCTTAGGTTTTCTCTTCACAACCAGAAATGGGCTAAGCAGGTTCAGACTTTATATGTAGATAAAAATCAGCTAAGAGAAATAACTCAGTGGCATGTATTTAAACAATATAGACAAATACAGTTATATGAAGTACCATACAATGTAAATTCCTGATTTATTAAAATTTTCTTCACTTCTACACAATGTGTCATAATTGCCAAATGGTAATTAACCTATTGCCTTCTAAAAACAGTTTCACTGCCATTTGTTCATTGTATTTAAAGTGAATTGCTTATCTACATTGCATTTGCAAAGGTGTGTTTAACAATATTTAGTAGTTAAAGTTTGTCATTATAAGCTCTGGTTAATTCTAGAAAACATTTTATGTCATAAATCACAATTTTTGAACTACAAAAATATTGACTGTTTTGAAAACAGTTTTTTTTTTTTTTGCATTTCCCATCTATATCATTCATTGATATTTCACACACATTCGCATTTGATACTATAATTTCAAAAAAACTAAAATGTTAATTATTGCGAATAGAAAAGGATAAATATGCTCTTTTTCAGTGATCCTTATTTGGGACTTTTCGAAAAATTTATCATAATTTCCAAAATAATTCACATATGAAGAAAATACTATATATTATTTTAACTCCTAAGACACCTGGCAAAAAAAATATGAATAAAAAAATTTGGCAATTAATGGGTTAAGATCAATGTTATATGAGGAAGGGAGATAATTTCAAGACTCGAGAATTTTCAAAAGAAACATGTCACTAAGGAAAAGGACAAGCTTGTCTGGAGATAAGAGGACAGCTATGGACCACTCCATGGTATTGTTCATGTATTGCCACATAAAACCATTTATACACAGACACATACATACATACATTTTAGTCCTTCCTCTCCTGGTCTCTCTCTCTCTTTTTCTTTCTCCTAGTATTACTACAATTGTCTTAATTCTCCTCAAATAGGAAACTGTGTCCCGCTCACTCAACAGTCTCACAACCACCCACTTTTCCTCTTCTTGTGAACCACACTATATTTCAACCATACAATATATATTGTACTAAATCAAGCCACCAAGAGCAACTTCTACACAATCACTCAAGCTGCTAGAAATAGCAAACAATCAATCAGCAACATCTTAAAAAAGAAGGGCTACGTTGGATAATGTGGTCCCTGATATACAAAAAAATGGGACGGTTATGACGACAATGTTTTTGATCATAGGCCTGCTCTATTAAGGTTGACCTAGGGCTAAACAACACCAACAACATTGTAATAAACTATCCCCTCTGTCAGTTCATATAGCTACAATCCTCACATTCCACTCTCTCTTTCAACACTGAACTTCAGATGTATTACTCTTGCCAAACTAGAAAGTGCTATGTCTACTGGCCGTTTTCTTTGAATTGAAAAAAGATTAAAACTCCATGGCACCAACAATATTTTCACACCACTATCTACTGTTACCATCACCATTGCAAGCCAGCAAGGTAGTCTATACAAGGTTGTTAGAAATACTAGAAATAGCTACTGAATTTCGTTCAAATCAAACTTTCCTATTTTTATAGAGAAAAAAAAGAAAAAAAAACAGTGTATGTTGAATAATAAAGTCTTGGGTTTCCTGTGCAAAATAAAAAATGGGATGGCTACAGCTGGTATGACTTTGCTCATGGGTTTGAAAGATCAAGGTGAACCTGAAGCTAAACAACAACAACAACACCAGTGTTTTGGTCATTCAACTTGCTAAAAATAATAAACTGGCCATAATTGGCCCAAATATTCTACCTGTTTTACATTCAAACCAGTCAGATCTAGACTCTCACAAATATACAAATTACATCATTGAAGTCTCAACACTATGTGATAATCCATGATTAATTCAAATTGAAGTCTCAACACTATGCAATAAACCATGATTAATTCAAAGCAGTGAATAAATAAGAATTATACTTAGCACTAATCTGAATGTTAAAGGGTTATGTGGTAAAGGGTATACATAAAAACAGATGTGATGATCAAAGTTAAAATTGCTTTTGATTATAGATCTACTCTAATCAATCAAACAAGGGGGTTAACCCTTTAACATTTAAACCGGCCACATCCAGCCCAAATATTCTACCTGCTTTCTAGTCAAACCAGCTTATCTGCAAATGCTCTGCAATATCATTCTGAAAATATACTACTACATCATTGAAGTTTCAATGTTATGAGATAAGCCATGATTAATACAAAGCTGTGAATAAATAAACATTACACTTGACATTAATCTGAATGTTAAGAGGTTACATAAAAACAGATGTGATGGTCATACTTAGAGTTGCTTTAGACCATAGAGCTACTCTAATCAATCAGAGCAAGGGGTTAAACAACAACATTCTGTTCCAAAGTACTACCTCCTACCATGACTAATAGCATTAAATCCATTTCTGTTGCTGTACTTGACATTATCAATATTACTATTATGAGCCAGCAGAAGTAGCTCCACATGCTTGCTTGACTTGCTTGAAATAATATCCACATTGACATACACTATACTCCACTGCCTTGGGGGAAAGGAAAGAACACACTGAATAATGTAATCTTGAATACTCCTAAAATGTTTGGATGGTCACGGTTGATATTCTTTTGACCATAGTTCTACTCAGTTGACCTGGATCTAAAGAACATACAACTACTGTATTACTGCTGTTACTACTACTACTACTACTACTACTACTACGACCACCACTACCACCGCCACCAATGACAACTAGAACAACAACATCTGTATTTAAGGCTACAGCTAGCCAGCACTGAAACTATCATTTCCTATATTCTAAGTCTAGCAAAAGTGTGTTTTCCTGTTTACCAACCAACGATACTTTATTCAATGAAGCCCTGTCTTGTCAGTTGATAGAACGATAGAATCCTTCATCTAAGAACAATGAAGTCTACTGATCTTTCTCTCTCTCTCTCTCTCTCTCTCTATATATATATATATATATATATATATATATATACAATATGTTACATTACTCGGTAGTCAAGATAAAACTCTGAGTTTCAGATGCCGAAGTGGAAATCCACAACACCATCTCTTCGGTTATCTGGCTATTTGAAAACGTTATGAAAAAATTTTTTCATAACGTTTTCAAATAACCGAAGAGATGGTGTTGTGGATTTCCACTTCGGCATCTGAAACTCAGAGTTTTATCTTGACTACCGAGTAATGTAACATATTGTATAGATAAATTTCCTCTATTTACATAATATTGAGGTCTCTTTCTTTCTTTTGTTATCTTACCGTTTTATCAATATATATATATATATATATATATATATTGCAGCTTGTGAACAAGTGTCACTGGTTTTAATGGGCAAATCACTACTTTCATTTTTGATAGCTGACAGTAACAAGGAAATGTTTGGTATCATAAGGCTTTACCTTGTAGGAATAAGGAATGAGGCAGAAAATATTAATTAATTAGCTGGCATTTTGCATTTTCTCAAGAATATTTACACAATAAATGCAAAAAAATG
>NC_042998.1:100807186-100817186 GCF_006345805.1 Octopus sinensis | reverse complement strand
ATCTGTGGGTTCAGTTACTAGCTGACACTTCATTGCTAATGTAAGAAGAAGGTATAACTTACATTTGAAATAATACAATAATACAGTATTATGTACTATTGTAATACTAGGAGTGAATGAAATGAGCCATTACAGATTATGGACTATTGCACAAATTAGACTGACCACCTTAGCTGTCCTTCTTTGTCTACAATATAAATGGCTATACACTCCTAACTCTCTTGGACAGATGGTAGTTCTTTTTCTAGTGAAGGTTTAACATGACTAGAAACTGGTCCAGCCAAATCCATTTAAGCTACCAGCAGAAAAATAAAGCCAACAGTTTAGCCACTTCGTTAATTTTTCACAGCACAGCTGAGAAAAACAAATGTATATCTGTAACCACTTCTTTGATTTTTCACAGCACAGCTGTGAGAAATATATATAAGTATATATATTTTATTTGTTTCAGTCATTGCACTGTAACCATGCTGGGGTACTACCTTGAGTTTTTAGTCGAGTGTATCAACCCCAGTACTTATTCTTAAAGCCTGGTACTTATTCTATTGGTCTTTTTTGCTGAACTGCAAGGTTATGGGGACTGGCTGTCAAACAGTGGTGGGGGTCAAACACAAACACAAATACACACACACATAGATATATGTATACGTGTATACAACAAACTTTTTTCAGTTTTCATTTATCAAATCCATTCACAAGGCTTTGGTTGGCCCAATACTATAGTAGAAGACACTTGCCCAAGGTGTCACATTGGGATGTATATATTGTAAGACATTTACCAGTACTAATGCCTTATACAGATACACATGCATCACACACACACGTACACACTCATACAGAAGCATGGTTGTGTACATATGGTTTCAAATTACATCTCACTGCATGACACCTTAGACAAGTGTCTACTGCTGTAACCAATTCCTTGTTGTGAGTAAATTGTATGGAAGCCTGAGACATACATACACACATGAATCATCATCATCATCACTTTAACATCCCTTTTCTATGCTTTCATGGAATTTGTTGAGGCAGATTTTCTACAACTTTCTGTAGGCTTGTACTTATTTCAGCTGAGTAGACTCATGAAACATGTAATAAAGGATAAATCATTATCCCAGGAACTGAGCACTGATCATGAGCCTAGCACCCTAACCAGTAGGTCATGCTCCTTCATATATTTTCTTCATTTCTTCATTCCTTTTATGTTTGTTTTTCTCTGCTAGCTTGTGTTGAACATTTTTCCTGTTAGCTTGGGCTGGATGGTGACTTATTTGAGACAGGATTTTATGGCTTGGTGTTCTTCCTATCTCCAACACTTACCCATTTTTCAAGTATAGGATTTTTTATTCTACAGGTTTTCCAAAGAAATTTCAGAGAAATTAGTCATAATGTCAACAAAGAATTTAAGCATCATATGACCTGCAGTGATAAACACATACACAATGGGCTTTCTACAGTTCCCATGTACCAATTTACTTGAAAAGTAAACTTCTTAAACATATACCCATGTCTGCACCTTATCATATATATATAATTGGTCACTTGACATGGTGCCTCCAGCCAGCAGGTTGGACAACTCACCTATATCGCTGAGAGCAATAACAGATGTGAAACCAATGGTAACTTTTTGACTGGCCATAACCGGCATCTTTACCATCATCATTATCCTTTGATATCTGTTATCCATGCTGGCATGGGTTGGACAGCTTGACAGTAGCTGGCAAAATATATGTAGCTGATGCAGGTGTCACATAAGTAGCTCCTGTATTGGTGGCACCTTCCAAGCATTGGGCCTCATGGATGCAATAACAAATAACTAAGAGCTTTGGCAATAAGCCGTGCTTGAGAAGAAGGCCCATCAAACCAAGTGAAAATGTAGCCATGGTAGATACTGGTGTCATACAAATGGCACCATGCTGGTGGCACTCAAAAGCACCCATTACACTCTCAGAGTCGTTGGCATTAGGAAGGGCATCCAGCCATAGAAACTATGCCAAATCAGACTGGAGTCTGGCACAGCCTCTCAGCTTATCAGCCTTGGTCAAACCATCCAACCCATATCAGCATGGACAACGGACATTAAAATGATGATGATGATGATGATGATACACTAATATTGAACAATGAGAATGAGTGCTATCACATGAAACATCGGTGCTCATCTCCATTTTGGGGAAACAGACACTGATGTTCCATGTGAAAGACTTAATAATTGTTGAGGGATTCCCATTAACATGAAACCAATGGTAGCTTTAAACCATAACTAAAGTGTATACATATATATACATATATATGTGTGTGCATTTGGGAAGACACACAGCTTTATACACATGCATATATAACTATCTTTTGACTTCCATCTCTTCACGATCATCAGCGGTAAAACATAGGTTTTACTGGCAAGTGTTCATTATTGCACAAACCTTACCAATAGCAAATGAAAATATTGCACTTAATCAGATTAAATCATTATTAAGAATTTTGGAAATTAATCACAGTAATTAGTGACTTCCAATCTCAGCATGCTTATCATTATAGAATATGAAATATAGTAATCCTTTTCAAATTACATCTACTTTTTGACTTCTCTCCAATATTTCTTCATTATTTTTTTTTTGTTTTTTCTTCTTATGTTTAGTTAAACATTTCTTTATTTTCGTCTTTTCTTCATGTTTTTTTTTCTTTTTTCTGCTTTTATTTGCTGCTGTTCATTCTTTCTCTTCTAAACCAGTCATTACTGACCAATACAACAAACCTATACAACCAAACACATTTGCCATAAGGCCAACTCATTTCTTAATTCTCTTAAATCCAGCACAATCATTTCCAGTAACCAAAATCAGCCTGGTGTTGATTAATACATATACATATGTCTTACAAAGGAGATGACAGAGGATCAAGATATGTGGCACCTTGCTGTACTCAAGAAGACCTGCCCATCACAGCAGAATTGATATCCTAAATCATCTTGGTTAATGCTCCCCTCCCAGCTGAATGGATTTTTGTCTTGCAAGTTAATCAGTGACCCTGTTGGTGTTGGTGCCACATAAAAAGTACCTGTGCCAGTATCACATAAAAAACACCTGTGCCAGTGCCATGTAAAAAACACCCAATACACTCTGTAAAGTGGTTGGTATTAGGAAGGGCATCCTGCTGTAGAAACCAAATCAAAACACACAACTGGAACCTGGTGCAGCTCTCCTGCTTGTCAGCTCTAACCAAACCATCCAATCCATACCAGCATGGAAATCTGATATCAAATGATAATGACAATGATAATGATGAAATACATATATGGATCGACACTTGTACTGAACTTTAGGAATATGTTAAGAAAGTTAAGAAATGAGAATAATAAATAAAAGGTAACACATATAGTGTTTATTTTTGTCTTTGTCATATAGTATGTAGTTTTGCTGGTAATGTACTAAATATTTGTATATTTATGGTTATGTAAGGTGTAAAAAACATTCGAGTTAGATCGTTGCCAGTGCTGCTAGACTAGCACCTGTGCAGGTGGCACATAAAAAACACCATTTGAGTGTGGCCGTTGCCAGTACTGCCTGACTGGCCCTCATGCCAGTGGTACATAAAAGCACCCACTACACTCTTGGAGTGGTTGGCGTTAGGAAGGACATCCAGCTGTAGAAACTCAGACAGGAGCCTGGTACAGCAATCTGGTTCGCCAGTCCTCAGTCAAATCGTCCAACCCATGCTAACATGGAAAGCAGACGTTAAACGAAGAACGATGATGGTTATGTAAGGTGTGTTGGTTTTTATTATACAAAATTTGTTATCCTTTACAAAACTTTTTAATGTTTGCCTTCTTTTACTATTCTGTGATGTCAGCAGGGCCAGATTAAAACCTATCGAGGCCCTAAGGACTTAAAAGATTTTAGTGCCCCCATAAAAGATTACGTAATTCAAAATATAAGCAATAAGAAACCATAAAATTATTTTTTATTTTTTCAAAACAAAACAAAACCTATACAACCAAACACATTTGCCATAATGCCAACTCATTTCTTAATTCTCTTAAATCCGGCACAATCATTTCCGGTAATCAAAGTCAGCCTGAAAACAGTAAGAGGGAAAATAGTATTTATTTTTGTATACCTACACTTTATTTATATTTGAAAAGTTTCCTCCTGATCTATACTTAGTAGAGATAAAGGCATCCCGAATATTATTTTATCAAGTTTAAAGTGATTTCTTTTGTACCGTAAACTATTTAGCATTTCTGTGATGCCCCCTTCTTCCCTTGATGTCCTAAGCACGTTCTTATTATGCTTACTGGTTAATCCAGCACTGTGTCAATGTTTATTCATAAAAACTAAAATGTAGAAGAAAATATGGTTGCATTCTACAGTAATGACATTGAAGTTGACGAAGGCCAAATTAAGATAGATGACAATGAATGGAGACTTAGGACAACAAAATTAAGGTTGATGATGATGAATTTGACATTGACATTTATGAGATGGAGAGGTCGATGGTGATAAATTTGAGCAGTAAACTCATTATCTATTATATAAAATCCGTTCTGTCCGTCTGTGTGTGTTGTCTTCTAGGATCTCGGATCTTCTAGGATCTCTGATCTTCTAGGATCCTCCATCCGATTGCACTCAAATTTGATATGTAGATACTGACGGTATCAGCGCGTGTATAAGTCTTGAAAAAAATTACAAAAATCGATTCCAGGTGAGAATGCGATCGATAAAGCCGTGGGAACATGCATTTGTACATGCAAGTACATCAGCTGTTGCAATGTACCTACTGGTACTTGAAACTCTTCGGTTGCATATTTGTGTGAATAAAATCGTTTTTCTTTGGAATAGAAAAAAAGTCTATCTTTATTTCTTCTTTTGCTGGTGTCTCAAATTTAGGTTAAATCAGTGTTTCTCAAAGGGGAGGCCTATGGAACGGTCGGACAAGTTGTTTTGAGAAAATTTGGTTTAAATGTTTGACAACTCAGCACCGTCCATTGGACGGGGGGGGGACGTTTTGCTTGTATTTATGTATATGTGTATGCATATGTGTGTATGTGTGTGCATCTTTTATCTTGTAATTGTTTCAGTTGTTAAAATGTTGCCATGCTGAAGCACTGTCTTGAAGAATTTTAGTCAAAGGAATTGACCCCACCCCAACACCTACTTTTTTTTAAGTCTGGTAATTATTCTATCAGTCTCTTTTGTCAAGCAGTGGCAGGGTACAAACAAGGACGCAAAGACAGACACAAAGACAGACACCAGACATGCACACACAGGTATGCAGTTGTTTGGCAAGTTGCTAGTTCAGAGCTAAAACAATCACGTCATAAGTAAAGTCGTTGTACACAATATACTGTTATATTTCGGTTTATTATTATTGTATAATAACACATTTACTACCTGACCACCAACACTGTCTCCTACTATATGTTAGTATGGAGATATAGAGTAAAAACGTCAGTATCCAGGTCATTGAATTATAGTCTTTATGAGGAAATGAGAGAGCCTCTTCACAGTCGTTCAGCCAGTTAGAAATAGCAACCAAATCTCTTCAAATTGTAATTTACTGTCTGAGAAAAGTAGAAAAAGTTAATTTTGTTTTAGATGAATCAAAAATATGGAATAACCATGAGCGGGACACGTTTAGTGATACGTTGAACTGGAGATACATTTCAGGGGATGGGGGTAATTCAGTCACATTGACCCCAGTATTGTTGAACAGGTACTTTATTTTATTGACCCTGAAAGGATGAAAGGCAAAGTGGACCTAGGCAGAATTTGAACTCAGGATGTAAGGATAGACATAATGGTGCTAAGCATTTTGCCTGGTATACTGACAACAACAGTACCAAGTGATGAATATCCTTAATATGAAAAAATATTGTAGTAGATATAGTGGAGGCGCAATGACCCAGTGTTTTGGGTCGGAGGATCACGGTTTCGATTCCCAGACTGGGCGCTATGTGTGTTATTGACCGAAAACACCTGAATCTCCATGAGGCTCCGGCAGGGGGGGGAGCGACCCCTGTTGTACTCTTTCGCCCCAACTTTCTCTTACTCTTTCTTCTTGTTTCTTGAGTAACGCTGTGATGGACTGGCATCTTATCCAGCTGGGGGGAACACATACGCCACAGAAACCTGGAAACCAGGCCCATGAGTCTGGCTAGGCTTGAAAAGGGTGAATAAATAAAAAGTAGATATAACTGTGTTTTTAATAAAAAGAATAACTCTAGCATAAAGCTGTTTTTTTATATACATATGGGCACAAACACACACACATACACACATACTGCCTTCCATTCAATATTTCACTGGTTCACTGCATTTCTAGAAGCAAGAGTGATGAGGAAATGTATTACTCAGAGCAAATATATGTGTTTATATATATATATATATATATATATATATATATATATATATATATATATATATATATATATAATATATATGTATATGTATATATATATATAATCATTTAACATCCACTTTTCCATGCTTGCATGAATCAGGTAGGACTTGAAGAAGTAGGTTTTCTATGGGTGGATGCCCTTCCTGTCACCAGCCCTCACCTGGGGCAGACGTTGGAGTGAATTCATTTGCCTAAAATTCGTCAAGACAGTGCTCTAGCAGGGTAACAGTCTAATGACTGAGACAAGTAAAAGGTAAAAGCAAGATAGTATTTCCCTATCACTTTACAATTGTCGCATGATGTCAAAAAGAAACACACATGCATGTACACACATGCACATACACACATATGCACATACACACATACGCATTCATTTCCATCCATCCATCTAACGTTTTTGCTTGCATTTTCACTTTCTGCTTCATGTTATTCTTGTTTCATTGGTCCACTTAAATCCTGATCTGACAGTACACCCTCAAATGTGCTCTAGCTTTGATAAACAAGTCTTTCTTTTTTCCTTGTAAACAAAATGTGTTTATGACAGTAATGGTCAGTTTATTACCTCTGTGAATTGAAATATCAATATCCCCAATAATTAACGTTTCCATGAACATGTCAGGGGACATAAACACACCGACACCAGCTATCAAGTAGTGGTGGGGGACAAACACAGACACAAGACACATGCTCACACATACACACACTCACATATACGGTGGGCTTCTTTCAGTTTCCATCTACTAAATTTATCCACAAGGTTTTGGTGGCCCAGGGCTATAGTAGAAGACATTTGCCCAAGGTGCCACACAGTAGGACTGAACTTGGAACCATATGGTTAGGAAGTAAGCTTCTTACCCCACACCCATGCCTGCTTGTTTGCCATCTTCGCTTATTCTTTCATTCAAGTTGCTTTCATTGATACTTAACCCCAGGTCAGCCCTAATTGTGCACACTCCAGCCTTGACCATTCTATCTTTTAATCAGCATCTAAGACTACACTGTTTAATGTATTGTTTCTATCCTAAGACTGGTGGGGTGTGTTATGGTGAATATTCAACTGCTATTTCTTGCAGGGCAAGTAACTATCTGTGGTGATATTTGTGGCATTGGTGTTAAGTGATACTTTTCTTCACTTGTCTTCTCTTTCCTTGTATGTTTTCTCAACCTTTCTCTGTCTTCACATATTTGCTTGTTTATGTATTTATTTACTTATTAATTCACTTAATGTGTATATATAGGTGTATATGT
Source organism: Octopus sinensis (assembly GCF_006345805.1). Lineage (NCBI taxonomy): Eukaryota > Metazoa > Mollusca > Cephalopoda > Octopoda > Octopodidae > Octopus > Octopus sinensis. Next base: position 100,809,539 of record NC_042998.1, on the reverse strand, counting down.
ACATATGTATATACATACATATACACCTATATATACACATACACAAACATGAATATATATTATATATATAATATATATATATATATATATGTATATGTATATATATATATAATCATTTAACATCCACTTTTCCATGCTTGCATGAATCAGGTAGGACTTGAAGAAGTAGGTTTTCTATGGGTGGATGCCCTTCCTGTCACCAGCCCTCACCTGGTGGCAGACGTTGGAGTGAATTCATTTGCCTAAAATTCGTCAAGACAGTGCTCTAGCAGGGTAACAGTCTAATGACTGAGACAAGTAAAAGGTAAAAGCAAGATAGTATTTCCCTATCACTTTACAATTGTCGCATGATGTCAAAAAGAAACACACATGCATGTACACACATGCACATACACACATATGCACATACACACATACGCATTCATTTCCATCCATCCATCTATCGTTTTTGCTTGCATTTTCACTTTCTGCTTCATGTTATTCTTGTTTCATTGGTCCACTTAAATCCTGATCTGACAGTACACCCTCAAATGTGCTCTAGCTTTGATAAACAAGTCTTTCTTTTTTCCTTGTAAACAAAATGTGTTTATGACAGTAATGGTCAGTTTATTACCTCTGTGAATTGAAATATCAATATCCCCAATAATTAACGTTTCCATGAACATGTCAGGGGACATAAACACACCGACACCAGCTATCAAGTAGTGGTGGGGGACAAACACAGACACAAAGACACATGCTCACACATACACACACTCACATATACGGTGGGCTTCTTTCAGTTTCCATCTACTAAATTTATCCACAAGGTTTTGGTTGGCCCAGGGCTATAGTAGAAGACATTTGCCCAAGGTGCCACACAGTAGGACTGAACTTGGAACCATATGGTTAGGAAGTAAGCTTCTTACCCCACACCCATGCCTGCTTGTTTGCCATCTTCGCTTATTCTTTCATTCAAGTTGCTTTCATTGATACTTAACCCCAGGTCAGCCCTAATTGTGCACACTCCAGCCTTGACCATTCTATCTTTTAATCAGCATCTAAGACTACACTGTTTAATGTATTGTTTCTATTCCTAAGACTGGTGGGGTGTGTTATGGTGAATATTCAACTGCTATTTCTTGCAGGGCAAGTAACTATCTGTGGTGATGTTTGTGGCATTGGTGTTAAGTGATACTTTTCTTCACTTGTCTTCTCTTTCCTTGTATGTTTTCTCAACCTTTCTCTGTCTTCACATATTTGCTTGTTTATGTATTTATTTACTTATTAATTCACTTAATGTGTATATATAGGTGTATATGTACATATGTATATACATACATATACACCTATATATACACATACACAAACATGAATATATATATATATATATATATATATACACACACATGCATACACACATATTTATATATTTTCCTTGTTTTGTAAGAAAGTGAGATATTTGTTATTTATTTATTTTTAATTAATTGATTTTCTTGCTATGAAATACAGAATATATCTCCATTTTGTAGTCAACAAGTTTAAGATTCATACATTTCTCTTTCCATCATGCTATAGAGTTTCCTTGCTCTTTTTTCGCCCCAGGAATTTCTATTTCTCCAAACAAATATTTTTTCATAAAATTAGATGTTCCTATTTCATACACCCTACTCTTACATAATATTTTATCAGTCATATGAATCAACAAATGAGCTTCTAAGTGGTTGATTGACCTGCTAGAAATAGCTAACAAATCTTCCTCAGATTAAATCTTAACTTCTTCTTCATCAACATTTAATGTTTGTTTTCCAAACTGGCATGGGTTGGACAGTTTAACAGGAACTGGCAAAGCCAGGGGTTACCCCAGGTTCTATAGTCTGTTTTAGCTTGGTTTCTAGGGCTGGATGCTCTTCCTTATGCCAACCACTCTATAGAGTGTACTGGGTGTTGTTTACATGGCACCAGCAACAGTGTTTTTTATGTGGCATCAGCACCCACAGCAACGCTTTTTGTGTGGCACCTTGGTTTTAGAATCTCAATTCTTAAATACAAAAAAAAATGTACATTGGTTAATGTAGTCCAAGATACACTTTGTCTTGAAAAAAATAGGCACAGGAGTGGCTGTGCGGTAAGTAGCTTGCTTACCAACCACATGGTTCCGGGTTCAGTCCCACTGCGTGGCACCTTAGGCAAGTGTCTTCTACTATAGCCTCAGGCTGACCAAAGCCTTGTGAGTGGATTTGGTAGATGGAAACTGAAAGAAGCCTGTCGTATATATTTATATATGTGTGTGTATGTGTGTGTGTATGTTTGTGTGTCTGTGTTTGTCCCCCAACATCGCTTGACAACCGATGCTAGTGTGTTTACGTCCCCG
>NC_042998.1:100784686-100802186 GCF_006345805.1 Octopus sinensis | reverse complement strand
ATTTTTGAGATCTGACAACATGCCATAAAGCTAAACCGTTTATGGACGGGAAACCTAAGCTAATCCCATAAACTGGCCTTCCACCATTTTTAATATACTTACTAAGGTGGCAAGTTGATGGAGTCATTAGCATGCTGAAGAAAATGCATAGTGGCATCCCTCCAGCTTCGTATTCTGAGTTTAAATTCCACTGTGGTTGACTCTACTCTTCATCATTTCCAGATCTACAGAGTGCTCCACTTCCCCAAAATTTCAGGTTATCTGCCCAAATTAGAAAGAATTTTATATACTATGATGATGGATTGGTTTAAAAAACTGGACAATATGATTTGTGATATTTCTTCCAGCCCTTTACATTTGAGAGTTCAAATCCTGCCAAAGATACCCTTCCCTTTCATCACTCTAGAGTCGATAGAATAAAGTACCAATCAGTTACTCAGATCAATAGTGTCAACTTATACTCTCTTCTGAATTTCAGTCTTCCTGCCTGTCTTAAACAATTCTGTATATTTACTGTTAGGTGGACACATGGTTGTCTGGTAAAATGTTTATTTTTCAACCACATGTTTCTGGGTTCAGTCCACTACATGGCACCTTAGACAAGTGTCTTCTACTATAGCCCTGGACCAACCAAACACTTGTGAATGGATTTGGTAGACAGAAACTGAAAGAAGCCTACCGTGTGTGTGTGTGTGAGGTAGTGAGTGAGATAGAGTATAGACATTTGGTCTATTATGTTCTTCTGGCCAGTGCCTTTATGAGAGAATACATTAAAAGACACTGTCACCCTTTAGCAAACTGAATGAATGGTGGCTGGGATGCTTTTTATCACAACTGATTGGTCCATCTATATTATTTTAGTGAAAGGGAAAAGAAATCTACTTCCTCTTCATTTACTTCATTGTAATAAAAGGCAATCTTGATATCCAACTTAACATGGATGTGTGTGTGTGTGTGTAGGTGTTTCCTTGTGTTGACATCATGAGAGAGCTTCAGCTGAGTATCACCACCGTGCAAGTAGTGTCCTTCCTTCCAAATATTTGATGGAAACGTGTCTGGTCATAGGAAAATATTACTATACTTGGAAACAGGGAAAGATTGGCGACAGGAAGAGTGTCCAGCCATAGAAAATTCTGTTTCAATGAGATTCCATCCAATCCATTTAGGCATGGAAAAGTGGACATGAAAACGATGATGATGATGGTGGTGATGATGATGATGATGATGCTGTTGTTGTTGTTGCTGCTGCTGCTGCTGCTGCTGCTGCTGCTGCTGCTGCTGTTGTTAGATTGGTTGTTGTTCACAGCAGATTTTCTTGTTGTCATTGTTGTATTTATTGTTGCTGCTGTTGTTCTTATCACCATTGATGCTATTTTTTTGTTTCACTAAGTTTTGTCACTGTAATTGCTATACACAGAAAGTCGTGTTTTTTGCTTGTTTGTTTTTCTTTATTTTTTTTCTGTCCTGGCACAAGCTGCCATATATATTTCTACACATTTCTACTTGTTCATTCCAACATTAGTCCAGCTAAGATAAGGTTTGGTTTGTTTATTCAAAAAGCCCCAAATTCTCTAGCAATTCTATTTTGCAAATAAATCTTAACCAACCCTTTCCTCACATCCACCTCCTAAGCAAAATCAATACAAGAAAAATATAAAAAGAAAACAACAATTAAAAAGAAAAAGAAAAGTTTTGTTTCTTTTTCCAACCACCTTGTTCATAAAACATCTAGAATTTCACCATTTTGATAAGGCATCTTTTGATTCTTGAAATTTGGTCACTTGGTCCCTGTATCTGTATATTTGTTTTAACACATATTCGTACACACACATTGTCTCTCTCTCTCTCTCTCTCTCTCTCTCTCTCTCTCTCTCTCTCTCTCTCTCTCTCTCTCTCTCTCTCTCTCTCTCTCTCTCTCTCTCTCTCTCTCTCTCTCTCTCTCTCACTCTTAACCTCTTTCCCTCTATTTCACTTCTTTTACTCTTTCGGGTTTTCACTCCCATCTTCTCTAAATTTAATTCCTCCTGATCTGCTGTTAACCTTTTTACCCTAAGCCACCCTCACACATACACACTTCACCCTTAATCTAATCTTTCATTATACAAGCTAGTAAAGAGAGCCTTTATGTTGTAAAAAACCACAGTGTCAGTAGCAACTAAATCAGGTCTAAACAACTTCCCTGCCATCTTTAGAAATAGGATTTAAACCATGTTATGTTGGTTGAGACAATTAATGCCTTCTCTTATAGTATCTGCTTCATATATTATGAGATAAGGATAGAACCTTAATATTATCACTTGACCTGCTGGAAATATTCTCTTTTAATTTTTTATTGGTTCATTGGTTAAATGTGGTCATGTTGGAGCACTACTTCCAAAAGTCTTAGTTGGTCATATCAGCTTCTGTACTTATTAAGTTTGGTAATTATTTTATTGATCTGTATTTATTGAATGGCTAAATGATTGTTTTTGACAATTCAGTTTATTTTTCTTAATTGTCACTTAAGAAGTGCTGGTGCCGCATGAAAAGCACCTAGTACACTCTGTAAAGTGGTTTGTATTAGGAAAGGCATCCAGTTGTAGAAACCATGCCAAAACTGATAATGGAACCTTGTGCGGTGCCTGGCCTCACCAGCTCCCGTCAAATTATCCAACCCATGCTAGCATGGAAAAACAGACATTAAATGATGATGATGCTGTATTAAACATGCATGCACACTTACACCAGTAACTTAAAGTTTATTGGGTTCTATCTAACCTTTCCACTAACACTGTGTTATGTCTCCTGATCACAGTATAAGCCTTATGGCAAGTAACTTATATGAAACCTATAAAACAATAAAATCATCATAAACCTCCTCATCATTTTTATGTCTGCTTTTTCCATGCTAGAATGGCCAAGACTTCTTCAGACAGTATTCAATGTCTAAATGCCCTTTTTGCCATCAATTCATTATCAGCAGCATTTGTATCATCATTTAATGATGATACAGTTGGGTGCCCTTCCTAATGCTTACCATTTTACAGAGTGTACTGGGTGCCTTTTTACATGGCTTGTTTTTCAAGTATGATATTTTATTCCACATCTTTGCACATTGAATTAATAAGCTACTGGACTTTTTGTTTATGCTGGACATAAAAGCATCAAATCAACTGAGTTGTTAGTGTTGGATAGAATGTTTCATTATATTAATTCTAATGGTCTGTGGTCTGAGTTCAAATCCTTTCAAAGTCAACTTTGTCTTCCATCCTTTTAGGGTTGATGAAAAAAGTAGTAATCTAGTGCAGCAAATTTGCAGAACTGCAGAAATGGAATAGGAACCTTATGTTAATTTTATGGCTTTGTGTTATGAGCTTGTAACCCCCATGATCTTGTAGGAGCTGGTTGAATCAGTATTTACTGATTGGTATTAAGTTCAGCATCACCTGATCAAAGTGTGTTATGGACTTAGTTACTGAAGCTGTAATTTTTCGATTTTAGGCTTTGCTACTGCCTTCTTGGGTGGTAGACTTAATCTGTCACCTAGTTTCACATCACTGTCCCTGGCACCCTATGTACCTTTAGCAGTGACCATTTTGTGGCAAGCATTCAGGCTAGGTCATCGATTAGAAGATAAGCTTCCCCTAACCTCCTACCTGGTCTGGAGGTCTTGTAAAGGGTTTTAGGCACTGATGTCCTTCTTAACTTGAAGATGTTTTTTTTTTTAAAAAGGGACCTCACATGTACTTATGTAATGTATTGGTTAATCCTTCAGTTTCATGTAAAATTATTTTTATTTTAAATTGACATAACGACAAACATCAATAAGTTACACACACACACACACACACACACACACACGCACGCACGCATACATACAACATACATACATACATACATACATACATACATACATGTCATGGTGCACCTGAGCACTATATGCAATAATTTCATTATTATTATTATTATTATTATACACAGTAGGCTATAGAAGACACTCACCCAAGGTGCTACACAGTGGGATTGAACTTGAAGTTATGTGGCTCTACAGTAACTTGTGAACCTCACAGCCATGCCTATATCTGCCAAAGATTATTAAAATTACAACCAGTTTTTGTTTCTCAGATAAGAATTTTGACTGAATACTGACTTCTGTAACATTCAAGGTTAAAAATGCCTGGCATTAACAAGCGTGATAATATTTAACTGATATGACTTTACAAGAGAATATATAGATGAACACTGTTTTTTAACTGTTGAAGTGAAGAAACTAGGCTGACTTATTTGTCATTTAAAGAAAGAAAGACTAACACTCCTACTTCACTTGTTTTATTCCACATTGTAACGTGTAACCTACTGTCTAGTATATCTTGCCTAATTCTACCTAAAGCATACAAACTATCATAATACATACCCCCATGCACCCCCACACGCACACAAACAAAATGTCAAGTAAATTATACCTAATACCCACTCTATTTCAAGTTGATGAAGAAACCTTTATGCAATCATACTGCCTGCTAAAAACAACAGCCAAATCTTCAAATCATACTTGAAAAAGAAACCATTGGACAGTATAGTCTTGGCCAATAAAAATGATATGACTGACTGACTGTAATGTCTTTAATCATAGCTCTACTCAATCAGGGATGATGTGGATTTAATAATAATAATAATAATAATAATACACACTCAGTACACAATCCTCCTCCTCATCATCGTTGTTTAACGTTCGCTTTCCATGCTAGCATGAGTTGGATGATTTGACTGAGGACTGGCAAACCAGATGGCTGCACCAGGCTCTAATCTGATCTGGAAGAGATTCTACAGCTGAATGCCCTTCCTAATGCCAACCACTCTGAGAGTGTAGTAGGCGTTTTACGTGCTGCCAGCACAAGGGCCAGTCAGGCAGTACTGGCAACAGCCACACTCAAATGGTGCTTTTTACATGCCACCGGCACGGAAACCAGTCAGCTTAGCACTCCACTAGCACAGATGCTAGTCATCGAATTTGATTTTGATTTCGATTTCACTTGCCTCAACAGGTCTTTGCAAGCAGAGTTTAGTGTCTAGTTTAGTGTTTAAAAAACTGTACCACACCTCAGGAAAAAAAAAACTAACACAATGCAATACTTGGAAGAGTTTGCTCTGAGTGGGTTGTGGAGCCAATATTAACCTTATTTTGGTTCTGTGTTGCACTATACTGTGCTTTCTTTTTCTGATATATACATATATACATATATATATCATCATCATCATCATCATCATCGTTTAACGTCCGTTCTCCATGCTAGCATGGGTTGGACGGTTCGACCGGAGATCTGGGAAGCCAGAAGGCTGCACCAGGCTCCAGTCTTATCTGGCAATGTTTCTACAGCTGGATGCCCTTCCTAACGCCAACCACTCCGTGAGTGTAGTGGGTGCTTTTTATGTGCCACCTGCACAGGTGCCAGGTGGGGCTGGCAACGGCCACGGTCGGATTGGTGTATTTTATGTGCCACCGGCACGGAAGCCAGTCGAGGCGGTGCTGGCATCGGCCACGAGTCGGATAGTGCTTTTTACGTACCACCAGACCAGGGATCCTGGCTAGTTCAATTCGATTTCGCTTGCCCCAACATGTCTTCACAAGCAAAGGGGGTTGGCATGGGTGCCTGTCGTACAGTTGGATTGGAGTATTTTACGTGCCACCGGCACGGAAGCCAGTCGAAGCGGCGCTGGCATCGGCCACGAGTCGGATAGTGCTTTTTACGTACCACCAGACCAGGGATCCTGGCTGGTTCAATTCGGTTTCGATTTCGATTTCGCTTGCCCCAACATGTCTTCGCAAGCAGAGGGGGTTGGCATGGGTGCCTGTCGTCGGATGAGGTTCTATATCGACTTCGCAGGTCTTTGTGTCCAAGGGAGGAAAGGCATTCATAAGTGGGCTGGGCTCACTTGTCCTGCCTGGTCTTCTCACGTACAGAATATTTCCAAAGGTCTCGGTCGCTGGTCATTTCCTCAGTGAGGCCTAAAGTTCGAAGGTCGTGCTTCACCACCTCGTCCCAGGTTTTCCTGGGTCTACCTCTTCCACGGGTTCCCTCAACTGCTAGGGATTGGCACTTTCTCACACACCTATCTTCATCCATTCTCGCCACATGACCATACCAGCGCAATCGTCTCTCTTGCACACCACAACTGATGCTTCTTAGGTACAACATTTCTCTCAAGGTGCTAACGCTCTGTCGAGTATGTACACTGACATTACACATCCATCGGAGCATACTGGCTTCATTCCTCATATATATATATATATATATATATATCAGTATATATATACATACATATATATGTATGTATATGTAATATATATGTATAGGCGTAAGAGTGGCTGTGTGATAAGTAGCTATAGGTGTCGGAGTGGCTGTGTGGTAAGTAGCTCTAGGTGTAGGAGTGGCTGTGTGGTAAGTAGCTTGCTTACGAACCACATGTTTCCAGGTTCAGTCCCACTGCATGGCACCTTGGGCAAGTGTCTTCTACTATAGCCTTGGGCTGACCAAAGCCTTGTGAGTGGATTTGGTAGACCGAAACTGAAAGAAGCCCATTGTATATATGTATTATATATATATATATATATATATATATATAATATATATATATATATATATATATATATATATATATATATATATATATGGATGTGTGTGTGTATATGTTTGTGTGTCTATGTTTGACCCCCCAACATCGCTTGACAACCAATGTTGGTGTGTTTACGTCCCCATAACTTAGCAGTTTGGCAAAAGAGACCAATAGAATAAGTACTAGGCTTACAAAGAATAATTCCTGGGGTTGATTTGCTCGACTAAAGGCGGTACTCCAGCATGGTCACAGTCAAATGACTGAAACAAGTAAAAGACTAAAGAGTATATGTACTATATATATGTGTATAATATATATGTATATGTAATATATATATGTATGTGTAATATATATATGTGTATGTATGTTTGCCTCTTTTTCATTCAAATCTTTAATTTCTTATACATATTCAGCTGTAGTCTGATAGGTTGTTACTGTTGTTTAGCTGCTATTTCAAGCAGGTCAAGTCATTATGTATGAGTTCCCTCACTTGTGGTGGTAACAAGGCACTGAAACTCATGGAACCAAACTTCCATCCAGTGCAAATAAACACAGACACCTCTTTATTAGACCAACAGTACAAAAACGTTTTAGATACAGGATTGAGGTTTAACAGACAAACGTGCTCTCTCTATCTCTATCTCTCTTTCTCTCTCTCTTTCTCATAACACACACACACATACATACACTCACATGCACACACACACACACACAGTACACACTGTATGCTTTATTTAATAATTAAGGGTTCACTTGCTGTTTCTAGCCAAGAGGATAAAGCAAGTACTGTATCAACCACCTACTTCTTTCTTTCTAATCAGTAGCCCACATGAGGAGATAAAACAGCTTCAAAGTGTCACAAGAAGTCAAAATATTACCACCTCTGGAATGGATGGCCATCAGTTTACAAGTTATATCTCTACCATTTTTTTCTTCCTAAATCTTTATCTTATTTTGTCTTTTACTTATTCTCTTTTTCATTTCCATGACTATCCTATCTGATTAAAACCAATGCATAGTTCTAACCTTTCACGAAGACAAGTTTTGCTTTTCTTTTCTTCACTACTTTTGGTTATGTTCTGAAGTTATCTGTGTGTGTGTGTGTGTGTGTGTGTGGTGTGTGTGTGTGTGTGTGTGTGTGTGTGCGTGCGTGCGTGCGTGCGTGCGTGCGTGCATGTGTGTGTGATAATCAGCCAAGTTGATAACCCTTTGATTTATCAGCATCTGTAGCTTCAAGGCAAACACTGGCTGAATTCTTTGTTTTCTAGTTAACTAGGAAGCTAGGAAAACCCATACATACACACTTGTAAAGGGCCCTATTCTTGAAAATACAAGTATAAGTAGATCTATTTATTAGACCTAAGGGTCTGTTTATCATTTGCTAATTCTTATCTTTAGCCATGAAACTGGGGCTGGTGGTGGCCATGGTGGGTATTCTAATGTATTTTAACCCAATTTTATTCTTTTTTTTTGTGTGTGTGTCATTACTGTTTATTTATCTGTAACCAACTTTGGTGATTCTGTTTCATCTTCATGAAGGAAAGCAACAGAAAGATGTAAATTGAACCTCTCCAAAATCTCAACTTTTTCTTTTTTAGGGTAGTCTAAGTGTAAATTTATACATGTTTCAGGCAATGTCCTTTAAGACCTTCATGTTCACTTCACAACTATTTGGTTGGGTTCAGTTCCATTGCATGGTGTAGCACACACCAGGTTGACCAATATCTTGCAAGTGAAGCTGATAGATGGAAACATAGTGAAAGCTGATCATTTGAGTGTGTGTATGTCTCTGTGTCTGTTTCTTGCTGCTTAATAACCAGTGTTGGTTTGTTGACATCTCTGTCATTTAGAAATTCTGCAAAAGAGACCTATTGAACATGTACTGCGGTTGATCTAACTGGTCAAACCCTTCATGGTGGTGCCCCAGCATGGCTGCAGTTCAATGACCAAATACATGTAAAAGAATACACACACACACACATACACAGATTGATAACAAAAACTTTTGGGTAGAAATTCAAAATTCCTTCAATATATGTGTATATATAATATATAAAATGTGTGTGTGTGTGTGCATGTATAAGTGTGATATATGTATATGTACGCACATACATATATATACATACATTAATATATATGTATGTGCGTACATATACATATATCACACTTACACATGCACACACTCGAACACGTCAGTCACTAGCCCCTATTCACACACACACACACATGCACTGACACATTCACACACACCATTCTCACATACACACCCACACTTGTGCCCGCCTTCATTTGGGATAACGAGCACTTTATTATCTCCCTTTCTTTCAACCTCCTCTTTCAAACTATTCTTCTAATCATTTGCCATTCTTGACCACTAAATCTACAAGTTTTTTTGCATCCTCTTTCTGTTTATTTTCTCATATTCCTTTCTGTTGAAGAGCATATATATACAATGGGCTTCTTTTAGTTTCCGTCTACCAAATCCACTCACAAGGCTTTGGTCGGCCTGAGGCTATAGTAGAAGACACTTGCCCAAGGTGCCACGCAGTGAGACTGAACCCAGAACCATGTGGTTGGGAAACCAGCTTCTTACCATATACATTATATATACATTTTAATATATATAATATATATTATATATATAATCAAAATAAGCAACAGTATATCAAGAAATGATATAATATATATATGTATGTATAATATATATATATATATATATATTATATATTATATATATATATATATATATATATAGTATTATATATATATATATATATAATATATATATATATATATATAAACACACACATATATATATATAATATATGATTGATTGATTGATTGATTCTAGTTTCAGCTTATGAGCTGTGGCCATGCTGGTGCACCGCCATTTGGTGTTGCTACTTGGTTTCACTTCATGGAGGCTTTCTAGCAACTGCTATTTGGTGCATGAGAGAGTTCGATGCAGCTGCCCTCATCTGCCCCTCCTGCCGTGAAGTTGGTTCATCTGGGACACCTGACAGGAAGAGATCCAGCTTCATTTTAAAGACATCTGTATCCACCCCATGTAGGTCTCTCAGGTTCTTCGGGAGGATATTGAAGAGCTGTGGGCCTCGGAAGCCCAGGCTATCACAGAATCTTGTCCTACATCTTGATGGCAGGTTTGGAGTCCTAGGCACCACGCAGTGGCGCCCAGTTCTGGCATTTGCGTAACTCTCGATGCCAAAGTCAGGACACTTCCCTCCAGGATCTTCCAGATGTATATTATGGCATATCTTCCCGCCTACGCTCCAGGGAATATAATTTAATCTCTTGAGTCTTCCCAGTAGCTTACATTCTGCATAGAGGCTATCTTCTTTGTGTAGCTTCGTTGGATCGCCTCAAGTTCTGTGATCAACTTGACACTGGATGGTGACCATAGCTGAGAGCAATAGTCAAAGTGGCTTAGGACAAGTGTCTTCCAGAGGACCATCATGGTTTCTTGTTCTCTTGTTCTAAAGGTTCTAAGAATCCATCCAGCCAGCCGTCTACATTTCATTGTCAGTTAGCAACATGTACATGAAAGGTCGCGTCATCACTCATGTGAATACCCAGGTCACGCACTGATTGTGCCTCTGGGATTGCAATCCTCCGGGTCCAGTGTATTCATTGGGTATTGCATTCAGTTTTGCATGCTGATAGTATAAAGCTTGAAACTTTCCAGCATTGAACTGCATGCTATTCTTTTCAGCCCACTTGTATATTTCGTCCAGCTCACATTGCAGGTGTTTAGTGTCCTCAGGGTTCTGTATTGCCTGTGAAACTTTTGTATCATCTGCATAACTTGTGATCGTGGCTCTCTGCGTGGCTGAGGGCATGTCTGAGAGGGCCATTATGAACAGTAGTGGTCCAGAACAGTGCCCTGCGGAACACCGCTCACTATTTGTGTGTTAATGGAGCTGGCCCCATTGGCTACTACCACCTGACTTCTATCCTTCAGAAAGTCATGAAGCCATTCTCCCAGTTTTCCAACTATGTTGAGATCACGCAGTTGTGACATATCATTCCATGATCGACTTTATCAAAGGCCTTTGCAAAGTCGAGATATATCACTTCCACATTTGAGTGGTTGAGCAGCCGTTTCAGCACCCAGTCATAGTGTTGTAGGAGCTGAGTTAAACAGCTTCTCCTGGTCGGAAACCATGTTGGGTGTCGGGCAGCAAGTCATTCTCTTCAAGGAAGGTGATCAGCTTCCTTCTGACTATTCGTTCCATGACCTTGCTGATGTGTGAGGTCAGAGAGATAGGTCTATAGTTCTTGGCTTCCGCTCTGCTACCTCCTTTATGAATATTTTACCTTCCTTCAGTTTTCCTGGAAGTTTGCCAGCTGCAAGGAAGCTCTGAAAGAGGAACTGCAGTGGTCTTGCTAGGACTCTCTTACATGCTTTTAGGAGGATTGCCGGGAATCCATCGGGGCCAGTAGCTGAGTCTGTTTTCATTTCATCTATAGCCTTGGTTACATCGTCTTCCTTTATATCGATGTAATCTATCGTCGCCGCCTCTGATTTTATATCTGCAGTGGTAAAAAAGTCAGTTGGATTGGTGATTTGGAGATGCCCAAGGGGTGGAGTGAAAACACTCTTGAATTGCTCATTCAGTATTTCACTTACCCTCATTGGTTTTCCTGTAAGTGTGCCATCCTTTTCGAGGAGTGGCCCTATTCTACAGTGCACTGTAGCTGTTTCTTTGGCATACCTGTAGAAAGCTCTGGGGTTAGATTTTATGTTTTCTATAGCCCAGGCTTCTTTGTCTGCTCTTTCTTTTTCATGGGAGAGTTGCAGACATTTTTCGATTTCCACAGTTTTATTTTTAGGCGGGACTTTTCACTGCTTTCAATCTGTTTGTTTAGGCGATTTGAAAATTTCGTACGCCGTCTCATTAAAATTTTCCTCTCTCTGGATTTTGTTCTTGTGTACAGTGGCCTTCTCTCTGGGACACATTTGTAGCATATGGCTTGCATTACAGACATGAATTGTTGAAGTTTCACGTCGATGTCTGGCGAGGAGAGACATTTAGGCCAGTTTTGTTTGAGGATCTCTTTCTCAATTTGTTTCCAGTTTGCCTTATGGTAGTTCAAGCTGGAAAGATTTTGAGGGTTTCTTGTAGGCTGCATGTCCGTGCTCTCTTTTGGCCCGTACATGGTCAGCTCTATCATGTTGTGATCCGAGATAGTGTCGGTGTCACTTTCACATTATGGATGAGATCCATGTCATTTGTGAAGCAGAGATCCAGTGTGTTACCTGCCCTGGTTGGTTGGAGTATTACTGCTCCATGTACAGGGTGTTGATGAGGTTCAGGAGGGACCTCGCCTGTCCTCGTTCACATCTTGTCATTCCTGGGAGAGAAAGGCCCTCGGGCCATCTGACATTGGGCAGATTGAAGTCTCCCATAAGAAGCACACCTATGTGTTGTTCTAATGTGGTTAGAATTTCTTCTATTTTATAAGGCAGTCTTCAAACTTGCACACATGGCTTGGGGCATCTGGAGGGCGATATGTAGCACACACAAATACATCAAGTTGCCTAATATGTACAATTAGTGTGTCACACACCGAGTTTGAGTATGACAAGAGGACCTGGGGGTGTGTGTGAGGTCTCACGGATGTACATAGCAACACCTCCATGACTCCTTTCTTTCCTGTCGGTCCGTAGTACAGCATACTGTGGTATGTGTAACTCCGCATCTGCTATGTCCGGTTCAGGTGCGTTCTGTAAGTGCTATGCATATGGCTTGATTGCATGCAACAAAGTCTCTCAGGAACGGGATCTTTGTCCTGTTACTGAGTGTTTGCAGTCCTCTGATGTTCAGTAGGAGTATCGAGGTGAGGTGTACGTTGTTGCCGGCGGTGTCCATCCTGTGTCTGTTTGCTGTGGTGGTCTGGTATATAGTGGGTAGTCCCACCTGCGGGCTTGGGTTTGATGAAGCCAGGTCAGCTGCTGTACAATCTTTTGTGCCATGCACAAAAAAGATTGTTGCTCAGCAGCTGCTCTTTCGACAACATCATGTTGGCTGTTTGTGGCGCGCACAACATCTGCGTACCTCCGCTTTGGGGCAGGTGGTGCGTGGTCCATCTCTTTCTTTGTGTTGATGGTTTGTCCATCTGCCTCGTGTCTCTGTGGCAGGGTCCCCGATGTGCAAAGCGGCAGCTGCACCTTCCTTTCCATGCCAGCAGGAACCTCTCAAGTAGAACATACACACCCGTGTGCGCTGTTTGGTTCCATCCTTTGCGGTTCCACTTCTATTTCTGGTTGTTTCACTCTTTGGTCCTGCTTGAGCTTTTTCTTTTCCTTTAGCTCTTCCAGTCCTTCTTTTAGTTCTTCTTCCTCCCTCTACCTCTTCACCGGGTTCTCCTCTCCATGGCCCTTGCTGCCGGTTGGAGAACTTGCGCCTGGGTTCACTTCCCGGGCAGGTTCTCATTCAAAACCTCCTCCCGGGCGTCCACCAGGTGGGGGTGACTTCTTTCATCGTCTCCATTCTTGCCATCTTTGCCCCGCTCGTTCTCAAAGATGGCATCAAGTGCGCCAATGTGCGACCGTACAAGCGCATATGAGCGCACGAATTCCTGTCTCTTTCGCTCCATCTGAGCCGCTGTCCTCTTGTAGCCTCTGCTCTTCAGCGCAGCCGCAATCACCTCGCTAGGGCTATCTCCGCCGGCGCACTCCCATGCTCGTACGAATAAATCCAGCTCGTCACGAGCATATTATGTGTGTGTGTGTGTATTAAAATGAAGATGAAAGCTTTTTCCAAGCTACAAGCTTATAATGTTGGTTTCCCAGAATTCTGTTGTAGGATTTCTCATTTACGCCAGCTGAGTGAACAGGAGCAATGTAAAATGAAGTGCTTTGTTCAAGAATACAATGCATTGCCTGATTCAGAAATTGAAACTACAATCTTATGATCATGTGTGCAACACCCTAACCACTAAGCCTATACACATGCACAGACACACACACAACACACACACACAATATATTCATATATGTATATTCATATGTTTGTGTGTATATGTGTAAGCATGTAGGTATGCATTTCTGTACATTGTTGTTGTTAGTGTTATTGTGTAGCCTTAGTCAGCTCTGTTTTGACAGATGTAAAATCACTTGACTGGTATTATTCTAGCCAAGGTCACCCCATCTTTATTGTAGAATTACATCCTGATATAATTCTAGTCACTTTATTGTTTACATATAAATAATGGAGCAAAAATTAGGGCCAAACATGTACCGAGAACACTTGTAAAAATTGATATGGAGTTTATGGAGTATTACTTTTGGTTGCTGCATTGAGCATCTGAGTCATGTCCATAGAAGAATAATTCAATTGTGTTTCTATTTTTACTTAATGCTATTGTTCAGTTCACATTTATGGTAAACAAGTGAGAAACTGCTTGGTTTTGTTGTTGTTGAACCTCAGCTCAACTTGAAATGAGCAATCCTGTGATCAAAGATATTTAAATTGTAACAGTCTTATCATTTATTTTCTTATTTACTTTTTTCAGGCAGTATGTATCGAGGGTCACATTAACTAATGTGCTCCTTGCCTTTTGAGACATGAAAATGTAATTTGAGGGAAATTTGATGCTATTTCTAACAGGTTGTGTGGTCACTTAGAAGAAGACCCCTATGTACTTATTTTTAAGGAGAGAGTTATGTAAGAAGTTGGTACTGAATATAGTTTTAACCTGTTTCAGAGCTTCATTTCTTCATCTCTGAATTGAAATCCTGCTTCAGTCAGTTTTGGGGATTAAATTATTTGTAATATACTACAGGTTGAATTATATACTTGAACTACCAGTCAATAAGTGAACCTTCCTTTACACCAGGGGTCCCAATATGGGGTGTGAAATGGAATTTTAGGATTGCAGCAAAGAAGAAAAATATATTATTTTAGTAGAATTGCTTTTTAGAATTTAACTATTAACTAACTCTTAAAAATAACTTTATTGCGTTAAGCACACCAAGAAATTTAACCCTCAAGAGATTAAGACCAATTACTGAGTCCTTGTTCCATTAGGAACAACACATATGTGAATCTAGATTCATGTTTTCTTTTGTCAATGCAAATTACAGTCATCAAGAAAGTTCTATGTTTTGATGGCCGTAAATGAAAAGCAGGATCAAAGAAGTTATTGAATTTTATGTTCATAATTGTTATTGATTTCACTCTAGTTATTCATTTGCTTTCTTATTACTCAGTTTATATTAGAATTTTTTTTCACTTTGTTTAAATCTTAACTTTTGAGTTTAATTTGTTCACTGTATGTGGTTCAAGTTAAATTAATTTGTTACCAGAAAATCGACATTTTCACCTTCAAATGTGATATTATTTCTGTAAGAAGGGCTGGATGTGGTGTTGATGGAAGAGCAGTAATTCTTGAAATATGCATAACACTCATTACATATTTTAGGCCCTTGTGGCCTAAAATAATGGCATCATTATCTTTCTAAGAAGCAAGAAAATTAAACACTTCTGAGGAGTGCAGGGTATAGAAAAGACTAACCTGCTAGAAATAGCAATTGAATTTCTGTCAAGTCCTTTTCTATCAACTCAAAAAAAAAAAAAAAAGAGCATAGAAGACATTCAAAAATGTAGTTTTGTAAATTTATGACATTTGAAAAAAAACAGTGTTTTGCAATTGAAATACCTCATCCAAAGGTCAGTACACTCAGGGCTGACCTAGAGTTAAACATAAGATTTTCACAATTGAAAGTACCTTTTATCATAGATCTGTTCAGTAACAAATGACCTGGGACTAAACACTAAGAAAAAGTGTTATTATTGTTTTATTTACATTATCAACATTCGACAGATATTTGTCCTCCTCTTGTTTGCTGTTAACATGTTTCTTCAGGTCTCTTGGGGAAATTCTGAACCTGGGTTCTCATTCCTAAGGTATTGTTCAATGTTATTTTTATTAATAATCATTATTATTATTATTATTGTTATTGTTCAGGTCAGTGCTTGAAATCGAACTCGGAATCTTGAGGTTAGTAGCCCACGCTCTTAACCACTATGCCATTTACCCGTAGGCAAAAATGGCGTAGTGATTAAGAGCGTGGGCTACTAACAGTGACCTGAACAATAACAACAATAATAATAATAATAATAATAACATCTAAAAATACCTTAGGAATGAGAACCCAGGTTTGAAATTTCCCCAAGACACCTGAAGAAGGCTGGAGGGTATATCAGCCGAAACGTTGTGTTAACAACAAACAAGATGGGGACAAATATCTGTCGAATGTAAATAATGTAAATAATGTACATGATTCCTCATCTCTTAAATATAGAACATTATTATTGTTTGTTGTGCGTGATCATCTAGATGCTGTCTACTTGGGTTTTCCCATCTGTGTAGTTAGTTAAATAC
Source organism: Octopus sinensis (assembly GCF_006345805.1). Classification (NCBI taxonomy): domain Eukaryota; kingdom Metazoa; phylum Mollusca; class Cephalopoda; order Octopoda; family Octopodidae; genus Octopus; species Octopus sinensis. The sequence continues at coordinate 100,786,184 of NC_042998.1, read as the reverse complement.
TTAGTACAAGATATGTTTTTTTTAATGTACACAGTATTAACATCAGTAATTTGGTGAGAACTGGTGTTTGTAATATTAGTTACCATACTGACACTTGGCATGGCATAGTGTGAATTATTTTTCAACATGGTAAACAGCTGAATTCTTTCCCAATTTACATGTGAATAATCACAAATTTGTGAGTGTGTGTGAATATGTTTTATTACATATATAAATACACAATTATATACAGACACGTGCATGCACACATACCTTCAAAAATGTATGCACACACACACACACACAAATGTATACGCACACACACATATGCGTACTCACGCAAACAAACATCTACATCTCTTATATGTATACACATATACTTAAGCACCCAGATATACATATATCTATTCTCATACACACACACACACACACACACCAGTGAAGTTTCCTGACAAAAATGCAAAAAATTTCACAGAATGTCCTATCTAGTAAACACCAACCATTTTGAGATTATATGCGTACATTGCAGTACTTGTTTAGGATATATTCTACCATATAGATAAGCAGCAAATAGTCAGTTATATCTCCTAGTTTAGTGCTTGACCAGAATTTGACCTTTTTGTTTGCTTAGCTCTTTTCATACCAACCTGCTTGTTATTGCCTCTGGTTCCATGATATCACACTTCTTACATTAAAGTATTTATATTTGAACTAAAATATTCTTATGTTCCAAATTCCAGTTTAACCCATTAGTGCCCAATTCTTTTTATTTAATAAATTAGCAAAAATCTTTTTTATACAACTTTATCTGATACTAAATATATAAAAAATTTTTATTACAATATTCGAAAGACACCTCATAAAAAAGGACCATGAGCACTAATGGGTTAATAGTGAAAATACTATTTTACTAAATTCTTGCTTATTTTCAAAATTAACTCAAATAAGCATCATGGCTGTGTGGTTAAGAAGCTTCCTTTGTGACCATACAGTTTTAGGTTGTCTCATTGTACAGCACTTGAGCTAATGTCTTCTATATAGCTCTGGATCAACCAGTGGCCTATGAGTGAACTTAGTTGACAGAAACTATACAGAAGTCCATTGTACTTATACATACATACATATATTTCTTTTAATTCTATTTATTTCAGTCATTTGACTGCAGCCATGCTGGAGCACCACCTTTAGTCAAACAAATCAACCCCAGGACTTATTCTTTGAAAGCCTAGTACTTATTCTATCAGTCTCTTTTGCCAAACTGCTAAGTTACAAGGACGTAAACACACCAACATCGGTGGCATTGGTGGCGGGGACAAACACACACACATATACGACGGGTTCCTTTCAGTTTCTGTCTACCAAATCCACTTACAAGGCTTTGGTCAGCCCGAGGCTATAGTAGAAGACACTTGCCCCAAGATGCCATGCTGTGGGACTGAACCCAGAACCATGTGGTGGGTAAGTAAGTTACTTACCACACAGCTATTCCTGCACCTATAGCTACTTACCACACAGCCAC
>NC_042998.1:100742186-100782186 GCF_006345805.1 Octopus sinensis | reverse complement strand
GAATATAATTCCAAACTTACAGGGAAAAATTCAATTTAGCAATTGATCAAATTTCACAATATATAATATATGTATATAATTAAGAGAAATAACGTCTATTAAGCAATTCAATAATGAAAGACACTATCCATATTAAATAGAAAAAATTTAAATATGCTATAATAAATATTATTTAAAAAATCAATGAATTAAATAAACATTAAATTGACTATGCACATTTTGTGACTATATGTTTAAATCGATAATAATAAAATCAATACTATTGAAATTAATTCGATTTAAAATTAATTCAATTTAAAAATATAGCTACTCTTCAGGTCTAAAATGATAAAATAACCTAGCCAAAACCAAAGTCCTAATGAGTAGGAAGGTAGACAAATCACAAACGCCCTCAGGTAGATGGCCTGCTCGATCTGTAGAAAAGATGTAGGTAAAAACTCTATAAGATGCACGAAGTGTAAGCTATGGACACATAAGAGGTGCAGCAATGTCAAAGGAAGGCTAACTAGGAAAATAGTTTTTGTTTGTGGCAGATGCTCAGGAGCAATAAACACTGAAAATGTGCAGAGACCAACTTCTACCACATTCCAGGGAGAAAAACTAGAAATAGTTGATAGCTTCCATTACCTAGGTGACCAAGTCAGTAGCAGGGGTGGGTGTGCTGAAAGTGTAACTGCTAGAGTAAGAATAGCCTGGGCAAAGTTCAGAGAGCCCTTACCCCTGCTGGTGACAAAAGGCCTCTCGCTCAGAGTAAAAGGCAGACTGTATGATGCATGTGTACGAACAGCTGCTACATGGTAGTGAAACATGGGCCGTGTCTGCTGAGGACATGCGTAAGCTCGCAAGAAATGAAGCCAGTATGCTCCGATGGATGTGTAATGTCAGTGTTCATACTCGACAGAGTGTAAGTACCTTGAGAGAAAAGTTGGACCAAAGAAGCATCAGTTGTGGTGTGCAAGAGAGACATTTGCGCTGGTATGGTCATGTGATGAGAATGGTTGAAGATAGTTGTGTGAAAAAGTGCCACACCCTAGCGGTTGAGGGAACCTGTGGAAGAGGTAGACCCAGGAAAACCTGGGACGAGGTGGTGAAGCACGACCTTCGAACTTTAGGTCACACTAAGGAAATGACTAGAGACCGAGACATATGGAAGTATGCTGTGCGTGAGAAGACCTGGCAGGACAAGTGAGACCATAACCCACGGCCTCTGACTGGGATGTAGCCAGTCAACTTATGCATAACTTTCCTTCTTGGGACACAAAACTCCACTTGTGAAGACCCGTTGAGGCAAGTGGAAATCAGAACCAAAATCGAAGTCGATCAACCTCAATGGAAATTGCAGCTGTGATACCAGTGCCGGTGGCACGTAAGCGAACCATCCGATCGTGGCCATTGCCAGCGCCGCCCCGACTGGTCTCCATGCCGGTGGCACATAAAAAGCATCATCCGATCGTGGCCGTTGCCAGCCTTGCCTGGCCCCCGTGCTGGTGGCACGTAAAAAGCACCATCCGACCATGGCCGTTTGCCAGCCCCGTCTGGCACCTGTGCCGGTGGCACGTAAAAAGCACCCACTACACTCACGGAGTGGTTGGCATTAGGAAGGGCATCCAGCCGTAGAAACATTGCCAGATCAGACTGGGCCTGGTGCAGCCTTCTGGCTTCCCAGACCCCAGTTGAACCGTCCAACCCATGCTAGCATGGAAAGCGGACGCTAAATGATGATGATGATGAATGTATGTATTGTAACAATAAATAATCGAATAAAATTTAACAATATTAATGAAAAATAAAATCATAACTTACCATATTGAAGAATACCAATTGAATTGCTTAATAGAGGTTATTTCTCTTAATTATATACATATATTATAGATGCAAAAATATATATGCATATATGTATATGTGTAAGTATGTATATATATGTACTTTTGTATACTTAGCAGTGCTTAAATAATAATAACAACAATACCTGACATCTTTGGGTCATATTGACACCATTACCTCTCATAACCTCTCTCTCTCGCTCTCTCTTTCTCTCTCTCTCTCTCTCTCTATCTATATATATATATATATATATATATATACATATATATATATATATATGTCAATTCATTGACTCTAGTTATCAGTTTAGACTGTTGTTGTACATTCTTGTTGATCCTTTTTAATGTTGTACTTGTCTTAGCTACACTTTGAACTAGGGTGGCAAGGTGGCAGAATTATTAACACGCCAGACAGAGTGCTTAGCAGCATTTCATCCGTCTTTACCTTATGGGATCAAATTCCACCAAGTTCAATTTTGCCTTTCATCCTTTTAGGTCAATAAAATAAGTGCTAGTTGAAAAGTAGGGTTGATGTAATCAACTTACCCCTCCCCTGGAATTACTGGTTTGGTATCAAAATTTGAAATCAATATGAACTGATAGCCTGTTATCTTCGCAAATAAATTTCATCTGTCTCTTTGATTCAACTTCAGACTCAGTTTAAAAATAAACCCTCAGAATAGTTGTTTCAAATAATTGCTATAAAGAGTTTCTTGAAGAACAACTCTATAGAAACTGTATAAAGATTTCCAATAAACAGAACAATATACATACACACCTATATACACTCACACAGGCATGCATATGTGAGAGATCACACTCACACATGTACGCATACAAACCTGTATGTGCATATAATCATATGGAAACAATTTGTTTATAAGTGCAATAAATTCTTGTAATTAATATATAACTGATTAATATTTTCATTGTTTCAACATTCCAGCTTATTATAATTGATGGTGTTGGGCTAAGGATAATAGAAATATTATGTTGTAATATTATTTATTTGTTGTTTTTTTTACATTTAATTGTATACTTATTTATTTATTTATTTATTTTTACTTAAATATATTTATCAGGTCAAAACTCTACATCCTTACGTTCGTTACCTAGATTAAAAGCAAAACCCAAGTCTGTGCTATTTTAGCTTTCCTTTTCAAGAGTTTTTTATTGTTAACTCAAATCTGGAGTTTTTTGTTGCCATTGTCATTTATTATCGTCGCCGTCATTATTATTATTATTATTATTATTATTATTATTATTATTATTATTATTATATTATTATTATTATTAAGGCGGCAAGCTAGCAGAATTGTTAGCACACTGGGCGAAATGCTTAGTGGTATTTTGTCTGCCACTACATTCTGAGTTCAAATTCTGCTGAGATCAACTTTGGCTTTCATCTTTTTGGGGTCAATAAATTAAGTGCTAGTGAAACACTGGAGTCAATGTGATCAATTTGAGCCCTCCCACAAACTTCAGGCCTTGTGCCTTTAGTAGAAAGAGTTATTATTATTACTATTATTATTATATTATTATTATTATTATTATTATTATTATTGTGTTGCATATGGATGAGAAGAGCTGTGTGAAGAAGTGTTACTCCCTAACAGTAGAAGGAACCCATGGAAGAGGAAGACTCAGGAAGACATGAGATGAGGTGGTGAAGCATGACCTTCAAACAATGGGCCTCATAGAGGCAATGACAAAAGACTGAAACCTCTGGAGATATGATGTGATTGAGAAGACCCAGCAAGTAAAATGAGATCATAGCCATAGCTTACATCAGTGTCGCATAACCAGCCCATTTGAATTGAATCGTGGAGTGACATGCCATGCTTGAGGAGACCTATTGAGTCAAGTAAAATCAAAATCAGATCAAATGGAAATTGTACATGTGGCCGATGCCAGTGCTGCCTGACTGGCTCCTGGACTAGTGGCACACAATAAATACTATTCATGCGTGGGTCGTTGCCAGTGCCACCTGACTGGCTCCTCATGCCGGTGGCACATAAAAAGCACCATCTGAACGTGGTCAATGCCAGCCTCCCCCAATCACTGCCCTGACTGGCCTCTGTGGCAGTAGCACATAAAAAGCATTATCCGAATGTGGCCAATGCCAGTGCTGCCTGACTGGCTCCCATGCTGGTGGAACGTAAAATGCACCCACTACACTCTCAGAGTGGTTGGCGTTAGGAAGAGCATCTAGCTGTAGAAACATTTCCAGATCAGATTGGAGTCTGGTGCAGCCTCCTGGCTTGCCAGTCCCCAATCAAACCGTCCATTGCATGCCAGCATGGAAGACAGATGTTAAACAATGATTATTATTAAGGCAGCAAGCTGGCTGAATCGTTAGCACACCGGGCAAAATGCTTAGTGACATTTCATCTGATTTTACGTTCTGAGTTCAAATTCCACCAAGGTTGACTTTGCCTTTCATCCTTTCAGGGTTGATGAAAAAAGTACCAGTTACACACTGAGGTCGATGTGATCAACTATTCCCCTCCCCACAAATTCCAGGCCTTGTGCCTATAGCAGAATGGATTATTATTGTTGTTGTTGGTGTTGCTGTTGTTGTTGTTGTTATTATTTAAGCACTGCTAAGTGTACAAAAGTAATTTAATATTCTAGCTTTAATGTTATTCCGTCTCATTGTGTGTGGGCCGTTGTATTAAGTCATACTACCACTGGTGGAATAAGAATCATTGACGCTACTTTATCCCTGCTAAGTTTTATAATATATTGGAAATTCGAGAAAGTAGATGGGGATAAATAGAAGCCTGGTTGTTTTTCCGAGCATACTCTGACTTAGACTATTTTTAGTTTTGTTAATTTGACTACAGATTACGGTCTTATATTTTAGTAGAGAAGGAGATGGGGTAAACGTGACACTCATGTCTTAGTTAAAGGACATAAGCTGTATAAATAAAGTGAATTGGTTTCAAATGGGATTTGAAATCAATTCTTGAACATCACTAGTCGAGCTGTAAACATAGACTATTACTAATCTAGATTTAGTTTTAAAGTGTATCTCAAAGAAATTGAATTTTAGCTTTTTGTTTTTATTTACTAAGTATTACATAGCCTGTCACTTTTTTTTTTTTCCATATTTAAATATATATTATATATATTTGTAACCTTGCTTGAAAATTAATTTGGATCTGTAATACTTCAGATATTATATAAGTCTTACTAGTGAAAGGTCATAGTTTCAACACAGTTCTGTCTCTCTTCTCTTGAACAGCACAATTAATGGCCACAAGCTCCATTAAGATAACTGGACATCACAATCTCTCATAATTCCTCATGGTGACTTCAGGTTCATAATTGCCAAAACTCAAATGTCTATATAAAAATTCTGTTCTGTTCAAGCTTTAGTTCTGGTTGCAGCCATAATCCGGGGGGTAGGAGGGGGCGAGAGAGAGAGTATAGACATTTGGTCCATTATGTTCTTTTGGCCAGTGCCTTTATGAGAGAATACATAAAAAGACACGGTCACCCTTTAGCAAACTGAATGATGGTGGCTGGGATGCTTTTTATCACAACTGATGGGTCCATCTATATTATTTTAGTGAAAGGGAAAAGAAATTTACTTCATTGTAATAAAAGGCAATCTTGATATCCAACTTAACATGGATGTTTTACTAGAACACTAGATACTGCAGTATTCACCTTCAGAGGTCCTCTCGTAGATGCATGGTACATAAAAGAACACATATATGTATCATTAGCAGATGTTGTGATTTCAACATTCTACATCTCTTCAGTGACAGGTGCCCACTCGCCACATGCCACCCAAATCTCACTGCCAACAATATGTAGAATTACAGTGTTTTATCAAGCACTGATGTCACAAATAACCAGCAGGTTTATTAAAAAATAATTATTAGTGATAGAAGCAGTATTAATACCAAATACCATAATAATAATAATAATAATAATAATAATAATAATAATAATAATAATAATAATAATAATAATTAAAACTGAACTGTAGAACCATATTTAACCCTTTAGCATTCAGATTACTCTGTCAAATATAATGCTTATTTATTCACATTTTAAAAAATTAATTGTATTGTAGTTTTGAAATTTCAAAGATGTGATTCATCATCATCATCATCATCGTTTCACCTCCATTTTCCATGCTGGCATAGATTGGACAGTTTGACTAAAGACTGGTAAGCTGGAGAGCTGCACCGGGTTCCAATCTGATTTGGCATGGTTTCTGTGGCTGGATACCCTTCCTAACACCAACCACTCCAAGAGTGTAGTGGGTGCCAGTTACATGACACTGGCATCGGCCACAACTACAATTTCACTTGGCTTGACAGGTCTCCTCAAGTATGGCCTATTACCCAACATTCGAAGGGTACTTTTTATGTGCCACTGGCATGGGTGCGAGTTATGCGACTATGATTTCACTTGGCTCGTAGTTGTGATTTTTTATTCATCTTTAGAATGACATTGCAGGGTAGGTATGAGAGGGTGGATCTGGCCAGTTAGAACATAAAACAAGAATATATTTATTTCTTTATTGCCCACAGAGGGCTAAACATAGAGGGACAAACAAGGACAGATAAAGGGATTAAGTCAATTACATCAACCCCAGTGAATAACTGGTATTTATTTAATCGACCCTGAAAGGATGAAAGACAAAGTCAACCTCAACGGAATTTGAATTCAAAACATAAGGACAGACGAACTACTGCTAAGCATTTTGCCTGGCATGCTTACGATTCTGCCAGCTTGCCACCTTATTAACAGGTAGAATATATTGGGCTGGATATGACCTGTTTAAATGCTAAAGGGTTAACCTATAATTTAATTGTTTTTGGCTGAAAAGACATCATAAAGTTCCAATCATATACTTGTAACGAGGAGTTCCAGTACAGACCGAAATACACAAATTTTATTCATATTTTTATGATGCTTTTATGTACATTCATGTTTTATATTTTATATCAATTTTTGCACAAATATATATGTACATATATGTGTATGTATGTATATTTACATACATTCATGATAATCTAGAAACTTGACTGAGGAGAGAATGCCACAAATGGTCCATCCTTGTTTTGTCCTTTTTTGTTGTTCTTCCTGTCCATCTTCATATTGTTCATCTGTAAAGATATTTTATTGTCATCTGTTTTATTCTTGTTCCATTTTTTTATTCAAATATATATATACACACACACACACACACAAGTATTTATTTGTGTGTCTGTCTTAGTGTGTATAGATATATATATTTATATATTATATTAGATGAAAAATCAAAACTAAGGCAGGATGAGTATCTCAAATCATTTACAATAATTAATTATTGATTATGAATTACTCTAATTAAATTATTCTAAATGACTTTAGATGCTTATTCTGCCTTAGTTTTGATTTTACCTTAATATAATATATGCTTGCTATAACAGAACCCTCACACGGATCCCTAGATCCAGCCATAGCTGTGATCTTGGAACCTAATGGTCGACCAACAATAGCACTTACCCAACGTACCTGTTTGTCTAGATCACAAATGAGCTAATATATGTGTGTGTGTGTGCAGGTGTGGCCCAGTGATAAGAAGCTTGCTTCCCAACTACATGGTTCCAGGTTCAGTCTGACAATGTGGCACCTTGGGCAAGTGTCTTCTACTATAGCCTCAGGTCGACCAAAGCCTTGTGAGTGGATTTGGTAGAAGGAAACTGTAAGAGGCCCGTTGTATATATATATATATATATATATATATATATGTATTTGTTTGTGTTTGTGCCCCCACCATCGCCTGACAACCAGTGTTGGTGTGGTTCGGTAAAAGAGACCAATAGGTTAAGTACTAGGCTTACAAATAATAAGTCCTGGGGTTGATCTGTTTACTAAAAGATGCTGCTCCAGAATGGCCACAGTCAAATGACTGAAAAAAGCAGAAGAATAAAAGAATAATAGAATCTGTGTGTGTGTATGTATTTATGTATTTGTGTACTTGTCACATTCTTTGTACATCCCTCTTTATATTGTATAATGTCTCTTATCTACTCCTTCCTTTCATAATTTCTAAATGTGCTCCTTTTAAACTCCGCATTATATTTTCTGTCATTGTAACTCCTAAGGAAAATTTCCAATGTTTTGCATCTCTTCAATTTCTTATGACTAAAAAAAAGAAAAGAAATCATCATCATCATCATCATCATCATTATTAGTAGTAGTAGTATTAGTATTATTATTCCGTAGTTTTATTTTTATCATGTGCTTTCACTGCACTACTGAACACAGCTGTGTGCCTTGGGTATAATTATTATTATCATCATCATCATCATCATTATTATTATTATTATTATTATTATTATTATTATTATTATTATTATTATTATTATTATTATTATTATTATTATTATTATTATTGCCAAGGGATTGGTAGAATTGTTAACACATTGGATAAAATGTTTTGAATTATTTCTTCTGGCTCTGCCAAGGTTAACTTTTCCTTTCATCCCTCCAGGGTCAGTAGAAAAAGGAAAAGAATAACAAAGTACCAGTCATGTACTGGAATTTACCAGATTAACCACCTTCCCATTAATTTCTGGTTTTGTGCCTGTATAAGAAACAATTAAAAAGTTCCATTTTGTTTAGGCTTTCATAAGTCCCACTGTGCTTAAAGACTGAACAAATCTTTTCTCTTGTGTCACCAACATCAGTTATAATAGCAAGGTTTAAAAGTCAAGTGTTTATTGAACTCAAAGCAGTGATTAAACCCTTCTCAGTAGCTACTTTCAGCAGAGTCTGTTTGCTTGACATTTACAACAAGCCATAATCACCGTTTATTGTGCATCAACTTTGGACGATTGTGTTTTATGGCAGTTCCTATAATTGAACACATTTGCCATTTTCTGACTGACAATATTTGTGTAGTTGCGTGTGTGTCTGTGTGGTGTGTGTGTGTGTGTGTGCATGTGTGTGTGTGTTTGCCTGTATGTGTGCATGCGCATTAACATAAGCATACATGTCTACATACATTACATGCATACATAATTGTGTGTGCGTGTCTGTGTACAAAGAGGATGATAGGTTTGATGATATAGATAGGGGAAATAGAACTCTATACTTAAAACAGAGTGTGTATATATATATATATATATACACTTTTTTTTATTGTCTGTAAGGCTACTGACTGAAGAGCTTAAAGTCATGCAACAACACTTATGAAAATCTTTGGTAAGTGCTGTGGCATGAAACACACGCACATGCACTCACACAAACAAACAAAATTCCCGCATAATTTGTTCAGAATGGTAAACTACTTGGAATAAAGTACTCAAACTATAAATACTGAGAAGGGACATGTTTTAATTAAAATGAAAACGAATCCAACAAAAATGATGTCAAGAACTATGAAAGAAACAAATCAATTTGTAATGGATTCACTGTTTTAATTAAAACTCATATAACATGCATTCACTTATACATGTATACATATATGTACACATGCTCACACATTCATGCATTCACACACACACACACATACACACAATCCCCCTCTGTGTTCATAGTCTTGCAAGTTGCATTGCAATATCACTGGTGATGACTGATGGCACAAAATATGCAGGCAGTACATGCTGAAAAGTGGTTGATGTCAGGAAGAGCATCTAGTTATAGAAACCACGGCAAAGTAGACACTGGAGCACGATGTAGTCATTGGGTCCACTGGATTTTATAAAACTGTCCAGCTCATGCCAGCATGGGACAGGAACATTTAATGATGATGATATGCACATATATCTATGCAGTGGAATCTAAGTTCACCTAAGTGAAATATTTAATTACTGAGCCTATATAATGACTTAATAGGTAGTTGGTGCTATGACTTTATGCCTGCATCAATTAACCCTTTAGCATTCAGATTACTCTGTCAAATGCAATACTTATTTATTCACATTGTTTTGAATTAATCATACATTATCTATTTGTGTTGTGATTTCGATGACGCGCTTCTTTATTTTTGAATGACATTGTATGGTAAGCGTGAGAGGCTGAACATGGTCAGTCTGTATATAAAGCAGGTATAATATTTGGGCTGGATATGGCCAGTTTAAATGCAAGAGGGTTAAACTAACATAGAGAATGGTTCTCAAATATACAACATAAAGAAAATATAGAATATTTGTTACAGGCTGCTTCACAGAACCTCTAGATGTTTTGCTGACAATTCACTTCATCAGCTGCCAGTAAAGCAGAAACGTTTGCTCATTTAGCCATGCAATATATTATCAATGACACTAAGATTGATTGGTATATAAATTGATGAGGAACATGCAAAGGAACAAAGCCATCACCTTGTATATTACTGATCTCAGAATGGCAATGAAGATAACCTCAGAGTGCTCTGCTAAGGGAATATAATAAGTTAGTGTGCTTAAATATATGCCAAGTTATATAGTAAATACATACACATAAAACTTAGGTAGTATAAGAGAGAGAGTGTGCATATAAATTTTAATACCTAGAGAAGATAAAATATTAATTTTGTCGAAATGTTATCATGCAAATAATTACAGATTGTTGAAGAATCAATAAAAACAACAATGTTGGAAAGGAAATTCTAATCCAGACTCATCAATATTTAAATTTAAATTTCATTCAAATGCCACGGCTGTGTCAATGCTGAATGTACATTTCTGTGTTTTTCCCCAAGACACCTTCTAGTGACAGTTTTTTTAATGGCCTGTTATAAAGGATTGACCTTTTGTAACTACTTCTTGTAATTAATCGCTCTCAGTGGAACAGTTTTACCAAAATAATGCACCCCCTCTGCTTTTTTCTCTTCCTCTATCTTTTGGTATCATTTTGAAAGTACTGAATTTTTTCTTTGTCTTGTTTTTCTTTCTCTCTAGTTCTTTTATTTATATTTATTTATTTGTTAAAGATACATCCGCAGAATCTTGATTCTTCCTGTCATTGTTGTTATTTGTTTTGGATTTTATTGCATAACCTTGATTCTTCCTGTTGTTGTGGAGTTTATATGTTGTTTGCATAAAAATACATGATAATGTGTTTTGTAAATATCAATAGGAAGCGTCCTGTTCTCATTTCTTTTTTTAACAATATGAAATGGTAGAGCTTGTGGAAAATGAATCTCTTTGAGTATTAGATGATCTAATACTTCATTGTTTAGACAACATGTTCAAAATATGGAGATGTTCCAAAATACCAAAGGGATATTTTAAGTTAACCTTAATGTCTGAGAAAACTTGTTGCAAATAACAAAATCTTTCAGAATATTAAGCAAAAGTTTGTTTCAATATTTAGTTACATCTAAATTATATTTCAATTGATTGCTTTGATCTCCAATTGTCATCAAGTGTCTTGTTCTTGGACATGTCTGTATTACCAGACAAGGCTTAAACTAGTGTTAGATGAAGTAGTAGCAAGTGGTTTGTTAATATAAGAAAGAAAGAGTTATGGAGACATTTCCAAACCCTTAGGTACATCAGAGTTAAATTTATAACAGAATGATCACTGGTAAACTTACTATTAAGCATAGCTTATAATCAGAACTAGAACCCAAGAAATAATTGCATGTCAGAACAAGACTGTTATCCTGATCTTCATTTGAGTATGCAACTAGCTTTGTACTCTTTTTACCTGCTTCAAGCCTATTTGAGAACTTTAACTCAGCACTTCTTTTGCAATATTATGGAAATATTTGTTAATTTTGTCATCCCCCACTTTTGTAAATAGTAGGCTTTCCTTACCTCATAGTTCTTATGGTACATATTTATACCTAGATCAATGGTGCATGTTTATACCTTGATTAATAATGGTGAATTTATCCAATTGCCTAAAACTAAAATACATGTAATCATGTGGGTGAGATTTCAGTAACAAGATTATTAAAGAAACTAAAATCTCAACATGCTATGCTTAAAAGAGTCCACCGTCACTGACCTACATGAACTGATATATATATAGTTAAGCATGTTATCCATTGACGTGATGCTGTCATGATCATCCACATAGCAATCTCAGTGACTGTAATAAGATACAAAACCATTGAGCCATGAAAGATGATTTGGTAGTTTTTTAAATCAACCAGCTGCGACTCTGGTTACAATTTCAGTACCACAGTCTCTGAGCATTGTTGTCATGTTTCCAACAAAAACTGCTTGTGTTACAGGGAGAAGTTATTAAATTCCTGAAAGTCATATAGTAGGAGCAGTCGACATTGACATAGATAAAAGTGGACCTAAGGAACACAATATGTAGATGGTAATATCATTTGTGAATGGTGTTGTGGTGGTATATAATACAATTTATGCACAAATATGTGTGTGCATATACATACACACATACACACATACATACATATACACACATACATACATATATATACATACATACATACATTCATACATACATACATACATACATACATACATACATGCATGTAGTATGCATACCCATATATAATGTTACTGTAAATGGGAAGCTACTCTATGGGGGAGGGACTATCCTATGACTAATGGCTAAGCCTAATAAGTAGGACTAATGTATCTATGCAAATTATGTTTGTCTATGTACATATATGTGTGTAAGAGTGTGTGTTTGTCTATATATATGTATGCATATATATATCTATTTATACATCCATACTTGTGTGTGTGTGCGTGTATATACATACATACATACATACATACATACATACATACATACACACACATGCATACATTCATCTGTATCTATATACTTCCAGCTGGTTTACACTGACCTTTCAGGGTAATTTTCTGTTGTCTAATTAGCAAAGTACTGCACACACCTCGTTAAGTACAATGACTTTACACGTGACAATGTTCATTGGTAGAAATTAGCAATATTTCATTTAACTAAATGACCACCAATTGCTGAGATTTCTCTTGCTTTTATTGTCTTTTGTTTCAATATTTATATTTATTCTGACATATATATATATATATATATATATATATATATATATATATATATATATATATATATAAATACATATATTATACATATATATATATATATAGACATATATAAATAATAGTACATATGTATATATATATTATACATTCCTTGGAAAGTTAATTATCCCCCAATTAGTCCACATATTTTTCCTTGTTACTTTATGGTTGGTTAAAAGCTTTATCATCTAACATTGGTTTATTAACACTGATTTGTAAAAAAATTGTTTGGTTCTTTCTCTCTCTCCCTCTCCCTCTCTCTCTCTCTCTCTCTTCCTCTCTCTCTCTCCCTCTCTCTCTCTCGTGAATGTGTATAAATATATATATTATGTATGTATATTGTATTCATTTTTTTTTTTCATTTTGATTTAATCTCTGGCCTAATTTATTTTCCCTCCCTCTTTATTTATCGGTCTTTTCATTTGAAACAATAACTGTTAAACAGATGCTGTTTTGAATGTCAAGAGATTTGTAATTCTACACACAGATTGTCATCATAAATACACGCAAACACAAGCACCACAGTGATTAGTTGTTGGCTGTTCACTCAGTGTGTAAATTTACTCACTCACTGTTGATGTCACAGACATTGTGTCTCTTCTCTCTGCTGTTTCTATCGCCACAGCAGTGTCCTCGGTTCCTTGGATCTGTTTGATTTCATTCCCTCTCTACTCATGCACTCCAACTCATTTGCCTCTCCTTCTCTTGCCACCCTTAACCACATGCTAGCCTCTATGCCCATTTCTTCCTTTACAGGATATCCATCCTCTGGAATTCACTTTCCTTGCAAATATTCAAGAGGAATACTAATCATGCCAGTCTCACTGATCTCAGAGTGTCTGCAATAGCCTTGGTGCAATCCATACCAAGTGCATGTATAAAATAAAAATGGTGAGAGATGTATCTGTGATAGAGTAATCTTGAAAAGGTAACCCTATCATAGGGAGAAGATATTTATTGCAAAAGTCAGATCAAATTTAAGAATATTGATTCTGGAAACAAAAAGGATTCAAAGAGAGCTGTTTTATTGCATACCTACCTAACTGATGCTAGCATAACTATGATTAAACTTGGAATAATAATAATGGAGTGAATTATCAGCTTCAAATATATATATATATATATATATATATATATGGAGAAGAAGGGTCTGGAAGCTTAAAGACCCTGTGAATGGACAGAGATTTAGAGATATGTTATTTGAAGCTTTAGACGAAATGGAAGGGAGTATAGCTACGCATGGGGTAGAAGACAACTGGACGCTTCTGAGGGACAACCTGCTGAAAGCCGCTGACCAGATCTGTGGCTGGTGCAAAGTCCCCTTAAGACCCAAAATAACGTGGTGGTGGAACAATATTGTTGACAGGGCTATTAGACAAAGAAACAGGCTTGGAAGGCCTGGAAGAACGGTGGTAGCAGGGAAGTGTATCAGTCTGCCAGAAGGGAAGCCAGGAGACAGGTCTATCTAGCCAGAGGGGAAGCAGAGAAGGAAAAATTTGCCAATGTCCTGCGTCGTGAGGATGAAAGACTTGAGGTATTTCGTGTTGCAAGACAGTGTGTGAGAGAGAATCGTGACGTGGTAGGAGAGAAATGTGTTCGCAAGGAGGACGGTTCACTTGCACTTAATGAGGGTGCAAAGAGAGAGACTTGGAGACGCCACTATGATAGGTTGCTGAATGAAGAAAATGAATGGGATAAAGAGAGTCTGCCGAATGTCGACCCAACAGAGGGACCAGCAATCCGAGTTAACAGTTCCTTAGTAGATAAGGCAATTAGAAGCATGAAAACAGGGAAAGCCCCAGGCCCATCAGGAATTACTGCAGAGATGCTCAAAATATCTGGTGGTGTCGGCTATAGCTTAGTCACCCGTATAGTTAACCAGGTGATACACGAGGGGGTCATACCCAATGACTGGTGTAGCAGCATAATAGTCAACTGCTACAAAGGTAAAGGCGACGCCCTAGAGACAAATAACTACAGGGGCATCAAGCTGCTGGATCAGGTAATGAAGGTTACGGAGAGGGTTGTAGCCCAACTAATTAGAGAGAGAGTTACCTTAGATGATATGCAGTTTGGGTTCGTGCCAGGGAAAAGTACTACTGATGCTATATTCCTGGTAAGACAGCTGCAGGAGAAATACCTAGCCAAAGATAAGCCCTTGTACCTGGCTTTTGTTGACTTGGAGAAAGCCTTTGACAGGGTCCCCCGGTCCCTTATCTGGTGGTCAATGAGGAAACTAGGGATAGAAGAATGGTTGGTGAGAGCTGTGCAAGCCATGTACAGAGACGCTGCTAGTAAGGTGAGGGTGGGCAACGAGTACAGTGAAGAATTCCGGGTAGAGGTTGGGGTCCACCAAGGTTCAGTCCTCAGTCCCCTCCTATTTATCATAGTCCTCCAGGCAATAACGGAGGAATTCAAGACAGGTTGCCCCTGGGAGCTCCTCTATGCTGATGACCTTGCTCTAATTGCTGAGTCACTATCAGAACTGGAGGAGAAGTTCCAGGTGTGGAAACAAGGATTAGAATCGAAGGGCCTTAGAATCAACCTAGCCAAAACCAAAGTTCTAATAAGTAGGAAGGTAGATCAATCACAAACGCCTTCAGGTAGATGGCCCTGCTCGATCTGTAAAAAAGGTGTAGGTAGAAACTCTATAAGATGCACCAAGTGTAAGCTATGGACACATAAGAGGTGCAGCAATGTCAAAGGAAGGCTAACTAGGAAAATAGTTTTTGTCTGTGGCAAATGCTCAGGAGCAATAAACACTGGAAATATGCAGAGACCAACTTCTGCCACGTTCCAGGGAGACAAACTAGAAGTAGTTGATAGCTTCCGCTACCTAGGAGACCAAGTCAGTAGCGGGGGTGGGTGTGCTGAAAGTGTAACTGCTAGAGTAAGAATAGCCTGGGCAAAGTTTAGAGAGCTCTTACCCCTGCTGGTGACAAAAGGCCTCTCGCTCAGAGTAAAAGGCAGACTGTATGATGCATGTGTACGTACAGCCATGCTACATGGTAGTGAAACATGGGCCGTGACTGCTGAGGATATGCGTAAGCTCGCAAGAAATGAAGCCAGTATGCTCCGATGGATGTGTAATGTCAGTGTTCATAATCGTCAGAGTGTAAGTTCCTTGAGAGAAAAGCTGAACCTAAGAAGCGTCAGTTGTGGCGTGCAAGAGAGACGGCTGCGCTGGTATGGTCATGTGACAAGAAGGCTGAAGATAGTTGTGTGCAAAAGTGCTACACCCTAGCAGTGGAGGGAACCTGTGGAAGAGGTAGACCCAGGAAAACCTGGGACGAGGTGGTGAAGCACGACCTTCGAACTTTAGGTCTCACTAAGGAAATGTCTAGAGACCGAGACCTATGGAAGTATGCTGTGCATGAGAAGACCCGGCAAGACTAGTCAGGCCATAACCCGTGGCCCCGACCTGGGACGTAGTCAGTCCTGTGCATACCTTCCTTCTTGTGACACTTATGAAGACCTGTTGAGGCAAGTGAAAATCAAATCAAATCAAAACAAATCAAAATAGATGAACATCAGTGGAATTGTATTCTTTGTGGTACCAGTGCCGGTGGCACACAAGAAAACCACCCAAACGTGGCCGTAACCAGTACCGCATCGACTGGCCTCCGTGCTGTGGGCACAACAAACACCATCCGATCGTGGCCGTTCGCCAGCCTCATCTGGCACCTGTGCCGGTGGCACATAAAGACACCATCCGAAGACCCGGCGACGTAGTCAGTCCACCTGTGCATACCTTCCCTCTTATGACACTTGTGAAGACCTGTTGAGGCAAGTGAAAATCAAAATCAAACCAAATCAAAATAGATGAATATCAATGGAATTTGTATCTTTGTGGTTCCAGTACCGGTGGCACACAAGAAAACCATCCGAAGTGGCCGTAGCTGGTACCGCATCGACTGGCCTCCGTGCTGTGGGCACAACAAACACCATCTGATCGTGGCCGTTCGCCAGCCTCACCTGGCACCTGTGTCGGTGGCACATAAAAACACCATCCAAAGACCCGGCGACGTAGTCAGTCCACCTGTGCATACCTTCCCTCTTATGACACTTGTGAAGACCTGTTGAGGCAGAGGCAAGTGTGTGACACTTTGGGAAGACCTGTTGAGGCAGAGGCAAGTGTGTGACACTTGTGGAGACCTGTTGAGGCAAGTGTGTGACACGCGTGACACTTGTGAAGACCTGTTGAGGCAAGTGAAAATCAAACCAAATCAAAATAGATGAACATCAATGGAATTTGTATCTTTGTGGTTCCAGTACCGGTGGCACACAAGAAAACCATCCGATCGTGGCCGTTCGCCAGCCACATCTGGCACCTGTGTCGGTGGCACATAAAGACACCATCCGAAGACCCGGCGACGTAGACAGTCCACCTGTGCATACCTTCCTTCTTGTGACACTTGTGAAGACCTGTTGAGGCAAGTGACACTTGTGAAGACCTGTTGAGGCAAGTGAAAATCAAATCAAAATCAAAACAAATCAAAATAGATGAACATAAATGGAATTTGTATCTTTGTGGTATCAGTGCCGGTGGCACACAAGAAAATCATCCGAACGTGGCCGTAGCCAGTACCGCATAGACTGGCCTCCGTGCTTTGGGGACGTAACAAACACCATCCGATCGTGGCCGTCCGCCAGCCTCATCTGGCACCTGTGTCGGTGGCACATAAAAACACCATCCGAGCGTGGCCGTCTGCCAGCCTCGTCTGGCACCTGCCAGCCTCATCTGGCACCTGTGTCGGTGGCACATAAAAACACCATCCGAGCGTGGCCGTCTGCCAGCCTCGTCTGGCACCTGTGTCGGTGGCACATAAAAAAACACCATCCGAGCGTGGCCGTTCGCCAACCTCGTCTGGCACCTGTGTCGGTGGCACATAAAATCACCCACTACACTCTCGGAGTGGTTGGCGTTAGGAAGGGCATCCAGCTGTAGAAACACTGCCAGATCTGACTGGCCTGGTGCAGCCTTCGGGCTCCCCAGACCCCAGTTGAACCGTCCAACCCATGCTAGCATGGAAAACGGACGCTAAATGATGATGATGATGATGATGATATATATATATATATATATATATAGTAGTAACAGAAAAGGGGAATTTCAGTTGTCCCCACGTGGTGGATTGTAATGTATATAATATATATATATATTGGAAAGCTTTCTAAAGATTACAGATAAATTCCTCTATTTACATAATATTGAGGTCTCTTTCATTCTTTTGTTGTCTTACCATTTCTATCAATATATATATATATATATATATATATATATATATATATATATATATATATTATATATATATATGACATTAGGAAGGACATCCAGTCATAGAAACCATACCAAAAAACTGAGATACTGGAGCAAAACATGGTCTGCTGTCTCATTGGTTCCTGTCAAAATGTCCACACGCATGCCAGCATAAAAAGCAGACATAAACGTGTTGGTGGTGGTGATGGTTGTTGTGGTGATATCAACAGTAATATTTGTCACTGTTCTGAATCTCTTACTTTTTTGTAACATTCTGCTCAAATCTACCTAGCATTACAGAATACTGATAATCTAACCATCAACTACCTGTGACCTTAAAACAGCTGACTATTCTAGCGACAGAATGAATCATCAGCTTTCAAGCAATACACTCTGCTGCATATATTGAGTACATTTTCTTCTATTTGTACACCCAAACATTTCTGTTTTCTGTATGCAATATATAAGGAATGCTGAATGCGAACTGTTTGATTGGTTGTAATGGGAGCAATGTTACAATAGATCTTCTACAGGCATGGGCAACATTTTTTGAGAAGTGGACCACATGATACATGGTTCATCATCAGGTGGGTTGCACTACTAAAAATTCAAAGTAATTTTTTTTCTATTGATGTGCCATTCAAAAAGCCCCATGGGCCACAGTTTGCTCATGACTGATCTTGTTTCTATCGTGTATAGATAGTAGTGAACTTACTATGAGCTACTTAATAAATATCTTATCCATTCAGCCATTTCACTTTTTCATGTATATATGAGCAGTATCTGTACGTAAAAAACTTGAGTTATTGACTAAATATCACCCTGATTACTCTCTTTATTGTAGTTTTGTAGTTGGATTACGACCCATTCAGGAATGTTAAGCATTTCACATACTTTTAAAGCTTAACCTACAATTTGCTATATAATATATGTTATGTTCATAGGTAAATTTGGCTGTTCATGTGTGTGTGTGTGTGTGTGTGTGTGCAAATGTGTGTACTTACATACTTACGTACTTACATAAGTTAGTTATATCACCATCATCATCTAATGTCCATTTTCCATGCTGGCATGGATTAGATGGTTTGGCTGGAGCTGGTAAGCCAGAGAGCTGCACCAGGCTCAGGTCGTCTGTCTTGGCTTGGTTTCTATGGCTGGATACCCTTCTTCATACCAAACACTACAGAGTGTACTGGGTATCTTTTACATGTCAGTAGCATGGATGCCCTTTTATGTGCCACTAGCATGGGTGTCTTTTACAAGTTTGATTGTAACAGTTCTGGGTGTCCACTATTCCATGGACTGAACCTGAAACTATGTGGCTGGGGAACAAACTTCTTACCACACAGCCACACCTGCAATATATATTTATTTTTTAACATCTTGACATACATAACAATCCTAGCTTTTGAATTTGTTTACAATGAAAGCTTTCCACTTGTTCTACTTATAAATCCACTACACTTGTACTTTCAGTCACAGCTATCCATTCAATTACTGGCTATTGTTGTTGTTGTTGTTGTAGGTGGTGGTGGTGGTGGTGGTATTTAGCCCCAGGTCAGCTTGAATAAAACAGACCTATGATCAAATGTATTTCAGCTTTAATTGTTGTGTATTCTTCTTATGTGCAGGAAATCCAGGACCACCCTACCCAACATATCTCTTTTGAAGATGATGTGTTGAAGGAGTGTTGATTACTATTTCTAGCAGGTCAAGCAACCATGAAAAGAGCCCTGTGATATACATGTATAGTTTCTAACCATATTGGGGACAATATTAGACAGACAAGTGAAGAGGTCTCTAAGTGGTCATACGACCTGCTTGAAATAACAGCCAAATTTACTTCAGATGTACCACCTTGTAAAAAGAAGGATACATTGAATAATGGGGTCTTAGATAAGCTATACCTTAAAAAATTATGACATGATCATGGGTGGAATACCTTTGATCATGGGTCTGCCCAATCAGAACTGACATGAAGCTAAACAACATCAAGACATGCTGACTGTAAAATTCATTAAAAATGAATGTAAACTTCGTTTGGTAACTTAAGCCAAAAAAAAATTTTAATCTGATAGAAATTAACTGAAGGAAATCCCTCAAAAATAATTGACACAAAGGTGAGCCAAAACTCCTATAAATTTATATAAAAAGAAAACTAAAAATGGGAGAAAAGTTTAGAGGAAATTTGAACTAACTGCAAGAAGAGATAAGTCATCATCACCATCATTGTTGTCATCATCATCCTCATTATCATCATTGTCATTATCATTATTGTCACCATCATCATTATCATCTTCATCCTCATCATCTCTTAGTGTCCTTGTTCCATGTTGGCATGGGTTAGGTGGTTTGACAGGATTCAATGGGTCCAAGAACTGACTTGTGCTCTAGTGTCTGCTATTACATGTTTTCTACAACTGGATGCCCTACCTAAAGCCAACCTCTTTACACCGTGTTGTGGTTCTTTTACTTTGGCACCAACACTACTACAGTCACCATGCACAGAATGATAACAACAACTATTACAAGTTCTTTATTAAAGTCACACTAAATATAATTCAAGCAACTGATGGGCTGTTAACTTTGAAGACAAGTAATGTTTCCTTTAACATTTCTTCATTCTTTTTGCATTACCTTAGCAAAAAAGGAGAAAAGTTTGGCATAAGAAGAATTATATGCAGTGTACAAGAGGAGACTGCATTGGTTTGGTCACGTGATGCAGATGGATGAGGGCAGTTGCATAAAAAAGTGCTGATCAATTAAAGTGGAAGGAAGGTGTGGAAGAGGGAGACCCAGAGAGATATGGTATAAAATATTGAAGGCCAATCTCAAATTGTTGAGCTTTACAGAAGAAATGACAGAGGGGCAAGATATGTGGCACATTGCTGTACTCAAGAACCACCCACAACAGAATTGATATCCTAAAACCAAGGTACCACATCAAAAGCACTGGTGCTGGTCCCACACAAAAAGCACTAGTGCTGGTCCCACATAAAAAGCACTAGTGCTGGTGCCACACTGGTGATGGTGCCACATAAAAAGCACCGGTGCTGGTGTCACAAAAAAGCACTGGTGATGGTGCCACTATGCAAAAGCACCCAGTATACTCTATAAAGTGGTTGGCATTAAAAAAAAATCCAGTTGTAGAAACCAAGCCAAACAGACTATGGAACCTGGTATAACCCCTGGCCTTGCCAGTTCCTGTCAAGTCATGCCAGCATGGAAAGCAGATGTTAAATGATGATGATGACATATATATATATGTATATACATATATATATATATATATATATATATAATATATATATATATATATATATATTAATCAGTGTGCATTCAAAGCAATGGTTAATAAATTTATGAAACTGGTATGCTTTTAAATCTCTTTAACAATTCACAATAATGACTTTTATTACTTTTATTCCTACCTCAGTTCATCTAATTGTATATATCTATCATTACTTTTCATAAAAAGCCTTTACTTTTTTTGATTTCCAATGTGCATTTTCATTTATTTTTCTTCTTACATTTCCACATGTAGTTTCTATTTTCTTTTTTTAACATACTTCTATTATATGTCATCATCATCATCGTTTAACGTCCGTTTTCCGCGCTATATATATATATATATATATATATATATATATATATATATATATATATATATATATATATATATATATATGTGTGTGTGTGTATATATATATATATATATTTGAGTAGTTGAATGAATTATCTTATTAAGGATAATTCGAAAGATAACCGATACCGGGTAGCAAATTCACATCAGAAAGAACACGGTTGAAAGGATATTTGTTAACTAGTCGTTCAACTCCATTCTTTCATATACTTATATATATATATATAAACATACTTCTATTATATGTCATCATCATCATCGTTTAACGTCCGTTCTCCATGCTAGCATGGGTTGGTATATATATATATATATATATATATATATATATATATATATATATATATATATATAAATTAACAGAATGAGATAAAAATCCAAGGCTGTGAAAGATTACAGAACAGTTATAAGTAGGTCTTACAGCTGTTTCCGGGATATTTTATATATACCATTCTGCCTAAATAATGGAACTACAGATACAATATCCCTGCATATCTCACATCTATTTTCATTCCTCCACTTCACTCTCTATTCCATATCTTACCTAGAGTAACTATTGCTTAACCATTTTCTCACACCATCTCCGATGAAGGGATATATAAAATATCCTGGAAACAGCTGTAAGACCTTCTATTTATAAATGTTCTAAAATCTTTCACAGCCTTGGATTTATATCTCATTCTGTTAATTTTTTTATATGTACACATGCTGATATATGACCTACGTTGGATTCCTCATTCACATAATCACCTAATCCTGGAGCTTAACTATAGCTCCAGGATTAGGTATATAGTAAGTCAATAGCACCTACTCAGCATTACCTGACACCTTTGGGTCTTATTGACACCATTACCTCTTATAACCTCTCTCTCTATATATGTATGTGTGTGTGTGTGTGTGTGTGTGTGTTATATATGTATACATACACACACATATAATAAAAATGGCAGGACAAGATATGATGGGAATTTGGTGACTATTTCTAACAGGTCAAACAACCATATAGAAAATCCATTTTGTGTGTGTAATGTCTTAGCTGTGAGTAGAATTTAAACATGTTTCATATTTGAAAACCTGACATTTTTTGCACAGTACACTAACAAAAATAGACAGAGAGAAATGGTGTCTACTTTGTCATTGGTTATTGCACAACACAACAAAGACACTGTTAGTTAATATATACATTCATAGAGATCTTTATTTAATCCAAAATGTTTAGAAGAAACACCATTTAGTTTGTGGTTTTTGTTGTTTATTGTGTGGGGGAGTAGATCTATGTCTGGTTAGGTCTGATTTAGTCCTTTCTTTCACCAATAAACACACCAAATACTTTTTCTTAATTTTAATTTTGTTTTCTTTGAAAAAAAAACCCCACTTTGAAAGGAATTCTTCACAAAAAACACTTGTTAACTAAATACTTAAAATACTATAGCCTTTCACCTACCACCATACTTTGAGGGGTTCTGACATTTCTATTTGTGCTTTATTTTATTTTTCTAACTATTCCAAGACTAATCATTACTGTTTAGAAGTTTTTTTTTATTTGCTTTTTTTTGTTTATTTGTTCCCTTCCATACCCCTTTTTTATGGTATTTTATTTATTTTACTATAGAGTTTCATTCCACCCACCCCTTTACTTAAACAAATGGATTCTGTTTCAGTGAACTGTGGCCATTTTCAGGCTAAAGTCCTCTTGTAAATATCTGCCTCTTTGAGAGTCTGTGCATATATGTGTATGTTTGTGCAAGTGTGTGTCAATGAGTTTTGTGTCTTTGCATGTGTAATTGTGTAAATTACGTATCTGAATGTGTGTTTGTGGGCTTGTACAATACTTTTGTAATTTAGAGAACATTCCATAAGGACCACTGTATATATAAACACCATTTTCTCTTTTGCCCTCTCACCCACTTTCATTCTGCCCTCTCTCTGTCTCTTTCTCACTCTCTCTCTCTCTCTGAACACAACTACAAATACCCATTCTATCCATCTACTTAGAACTGATTGAGGTTTCAGGAACAGAACCTGTCCACTGAATGTTTTCTTTATCTGCTAGATTAAATGTCTTCACTGTCAATTCTACTTTGAAAACAGTCCTACCCTTATCTCTGATACACAAAGGAACACTTTTTAATCTACTTCCACACTATAGCTACTGCTTTCATTCCTACCCTGCTACCATACACATTTCATTCTCTCTATCTCTCTTTCCTTCTCACTTTGTGTGTGTGTGTGTGTGTGTGTGTGCCTGCACAAAATACACATAGTCCCCACCCTCTCAACCTCCAAGCCCAAGATATAAACACCTACACACTGGCAAAAGAAACTTCAGACCAACATCCACCTAACCACTGACACCATTTATTATTATCTAGTTCCATTAAAGTTGATTGAATTATTTACCAAACCTAACCCAATAACATGACTGTTTAACCCAAAACTTGAAAGGATAGAAAACTAAATCTACAAACTTCAAGACAGAAAATTTTATTCACATTTATTTATATATTTTACAAATTTAATTTATTTGTTTTATACTTGAAACTAGCAAAAACAGTAACGTTAAGACTAAATAGCTTACATTATTTAGTTTAGCCCCTCTCTGTTCAGAGTTCAAATCCCACTTGGGTTGATGTTTCTCATTTATCTCTCTAGGATTGAGAAAATAAAAATATTTGCAATGATAGGCTGAGACTAAATTTAGTTGGCTTTGAATCTCTCCTGGAGATACTCACTTTGTATCCTGTCCAAAGGGACATTTATTTCATGACATATAAGTACATAGAAAGAAAATAAGCTTCTGATAGCTTCAAGGTGAAGTTTTGTTATTGGAAATTACATGAAGAGAAAGACATGATTGAATGACTGAATCTATAACTTTCCACAAGTTAGTTTTAACTTGCAGACAATACAAAGTTTTACCCTAAAACGAGCAGACAATGCAATTTCACTTAGCAGGCAACACAAACAGTTTTGCTTTAAATCTAGAAGCAAAGAGTTTCAAGTAACTGGCAACACAGTTCTATCATAAAAGTAGCAAACTACACAAATAGTTTGCCTTAACAGAAGCACCCAGAACAGTCTGTGAAGTGGCTGATGTTTGAAGGGTATCTAGTCATAGAAACCATGCCAAAACAGACAATTGGAGCCTGGTGGCCAGCTCCTGTCAAAAACCCTCCAATTCCTACCAGCATGGAAAAAAGACATAAAATGATTATGATGATGATGAACTTAAAATGAGCTAGTTAGAAAATCTTTATAAGAGATGAAAGCAGTAACTATTGTGAGAAATAATACTTATTGCCATTTGAATATGGCTGTTCTGTAGAAACTGATGTTACTGCATTTTTTAACCCCAGGAGGACGCCTCCTCTAGCTGGTTATTCAATGCAATCTGCACCTGATATATATTGCAAAGAGGTCAAAGCCATACAGTCTGGTGGCTCCATGGCTGGAAGATGTTAGGGGTTCACTTCCCTGCTTACAATATATATGGGGTGCAGATTGCATCAAATAACCAGCTGGAGAAGGGGGTCCTTCTCGGGTTAAAAATAGCAGTAATATCGATTCCTACAGAACAGCCATTTTTAAGTGGCGATAAGCATTACTTCTGAACTTAAAATTGATAACCTTAATATAACATTTTTATTTATTCTTGAAGGGATCAGTTTTTTCTTTTTTTTTTCTAGAAAAGAATGGTAAGCCAATAGATTGGTCTAGTCATTTTATGTTAGTTAACTAAAAGGATATGGTATTTTTGTTTTAGAATTATTATATCTATATAAATGACAATCTCTCTTAAGACATAGCAAGTAGATACACATTTTATTTGAACAAATCAATAAATGTAATCATCTTTGCAAGGTCAGCATTACCAGCATCTAGTAATAAATTAGGGCAATTCACTTCATTGCACCCAGAAAGGGTTCCTAGCTTCCGCTTTATGATAAGGTAAAGACCTCCTTCAGTCATGAATGTCCATGGAATTGCACCTAGAAAGTTCCCCTCCAGGCAAAGTTGTTTATGGAAGACCAGCTGTAGCCCATGCATACCACACCATTGATGTTATCCAAGGGAAAGGCAAAAGCCAATACAGTTTGGCATCAGCAATGTCACAACTCATTTCCTAAAGCTGAATGAACTGGAGCAACGTGAAATAAAGTGTCTTGCTCATAAACACAACACACAGCCTAGTCCAGGAATTGAACTCACTACTTCATGACTGTGAGTCCAATGTGCAAACCACTGAGCCATGCACCTTCACTTATGATAAGGTACTGCCTGATAGATGACAATCCTAAAAACAAATATCAAGAAGAGCCCTGAACAACAGCAAACAACAAATACACTCTTGACCAATGAGAAGACTTCTATGGAATCATACATGTTAGAAATAGTAGGCAAATCTCCATGAAATCACAAAATCACATCCTTCAATTTGCAAAAAAAATGACTGAATTGGATAATGTAATCATTAAAAGAAAAGACCTGATGATTATAACTGAAATACTTTTATTCTTAGGTTTGTTCATTTAAGACTGACTTCCAGTTAAACCACAGCAACAGTGTTTTATCTCTTTCTAATTACACACATTAATAGAATTTGCTACCACCTAGCCAAATAGGGAGGTTGCTTATGAAGACAAATGAACAGGTTGTGGCTTCCACATTAACCATAACAGTAAGGATAGGATGAATAAAGGCAGTATAAACCTACTTCTGTCTCTCATAGCCAAGTGGCTGTATCTGTTCAGCCTTTTGGTTCATATCACAGTAACACAGCTTTATTGTAGTGTTAAGGAAATCTTCAGTGTTAGAACACTGAAAGTGTGTTTGAATTAGTATAGGTTGGCAGATAGTACGATAATACAGTCGAAAATGTATGCCAACATATCTCGTCCCAGAACCATGTCTGCATTGTAAAATAGAGGCTTAAAAGCATGGCTGACATAAAATATTCATTGACATAAAATAAAAGTGATAAGAAAGAAAACACAAAAATATATAATGGTTTAGATCAGAAAAGAAAGGCAGTGCCCACAACCCATTTTTCAAACCTCCAAGATTGGTCATCAGAGGATAGGGCAAAATTATCTCAAACCAGAAATCTGACCAGGACATTTGCTACTAAAAACGCCCAAGGGACAGGTGGTGCTATTGAAGTGAGCAATAATTAGGTCTAACACTGAAAACTGTTTGAAAGAAGAAAGAAAAAAAAACACTATATTAAGTTGGTTTTTGGCTTTAATAGCAAAGAATGTTTAGATTAAAACATGTTCATAAACAAAGAAAAAAGAAAATGAAATATGTATCAGTGCAAATCCTATTAGAATATGTTTCAGCTTTTGATCAGCTGTAGACTTCTAGTTAAAATGTAACTAAACAAAACAAATTCAAAAATTTGATTCTTATCTGCAGAAGGAAATCTTTCTTGATCACACACACAATCATTTGTCTGTTTTTCTTTGAGCAAAACAAGGGACTATTCTTAACTCTCCCACTATAAACAGGCACAATGTAGTTTAAAATTTCTTGATTCTGTTTTTCTTTTAGATGGTCTCTGAGTTAGTATTGGGAGTGGGTGGGTGGGTGGTGCCTTCTTAGCAAACACTTGCCAAAGTATTCACTTCAGATATATAGTGATACCAAAGACATAGATCTATAGCTTGTTTGTTTAAGTTCTATTCCACTCAATCAACAATAATAATAATGATAATAATAATAACAACAACAACAACCTCATCACATAGAACAAGAACAACAGCAGCAAGTAAGATTAGGAAAGAATTGTGATGTTCAGTGATAATAAGTGAAACTATTCCAAATGGGCATTGAAACTGGATTCTGGGTTTTATTTGCTGAGAATTTACTATTGTGCCAAGTGTCTGAAATAATTTGATTTAAGCATCCCAGTATTTAACTGGTACTTATTTTGTGGACTCCAAAAGAATGTGAAACAAAATCACTTTCTCCCTACACCCATCTTGCGAGCTATGAACTAAGAATATAAAATTATGTAACTAAATACTGCAAAGCATTTTGTCCAACACTCTACTGATTCTGTCAATCCACAGACCAATGAATGAATATCCATTATAGACAAAATGGTCATAAATTTTGTTGAAGGTTGTAGTCAGTCAGATTGACCACTGCTTCTCCCCAGCACTTAACCAATGCTTATTTTATTATATTTTTGCCTCAGGTTTTTAACTGGTATTTTATTGACTCCTGTATTTAAATGCTATTTCATTTTATCAGCCCCCCACCAGTTCTTAACCTGTGTAAATCGGATCAACTTCATTATATAATTGGTATTTATTTGGTCAGTTCTTGTATTTGACTAATGTTTGCTTTACCAATTCCCACTACCAGTTATTAACAGGTATTTATTCTATCATCCACCCACTTAGTTCTTAACAGGTGTCAGTTAAATCAACCTCAATATTTTATTTGTACTTATTTTATTAACCCCACTACTGAACAGAAACTTTATTTTTTTTCAACTTAATTGTTACTTATTTTATCAACTCCAGAGGGATAAAAAGAAACCCCAAGCCATTCCCAATGAGCTTCAAACCCAGAACCTCGTGTGATGTAGATAAAATATTCTAAATAATATAAGGCATTTTGAACACATGGTTGCTTAGGTTAAACTTAGTTATTCTGAAGAGCATGTGTATTTAATTTTTTTTTCTTACATAAAATGAATTTCTTAAAGTTTTTAGTCATGTGTATAGTACTCTTTCACCCTCTTTTGGGATTGTCAGCATGGCATAACTCAAAACCCAAATTAAGTTAAATTCAATATTCTATGAAGTTTCTTAAAAGGAGAGGCAGTAAAAGATAGAATATAGTTTATAGTTTAAAGAGATATATTTCTTGTCTTTTTTATCCCTACCCCATGCCCCCATCCCCCAACTGGTCTCTAGCACACTAACAACAATGATACTACTGTTCATGTAATAGTTTCAAATGTTTCAAATTTGAGCACAGAGCCAGCAGTTTTTGAGGGATGAGTTAAGTCAATTACATCTACCCCAGTATTTTACTGGTACTTATTTTTTTTTTGATACTGAAAGGATAGTTAATAAAGTCAACCTCGGTGGAATCTGAGCTCCAAACATAAAGACAGACAAAATGGTGCTAAGCATTTTGCCTGGCATGCTAATGAGTCTGCCAGCTCACTGCCTTGCTGCTATTACTATAATGATAGTGATGATGATAAATGACATTAACCATTTGTTAGTCTTCTAAGGAAGTATGGAAGATAGCAAAGACCAATGTCTTGTTCATTATACCAGTTTACAAAGTTGCTGTTGTTGCAAATATCATTGTCTTTTTTTTTTCTTTTCTCCAGATTCAAGATTCACAACTAACCAACCAACCAACTCACAAAATTAATAAGTAATATACACTTCCCAGTGTATATAAAAGAACAAAGGAGGAATTCTGTAAGTTGGTATATTATATCATATTGTGCTCTATATATCAAGTCTTGTTGTCACAGTTGTAAACCAAATTTATGAGCAAGACAGTACATAACAAAGAATGTTTTGTTACTAAGTACAAAATGCTTATTTATTATTTTTTTTTATTGTATGTAGTGTGTGTGTATGTGTGGAGAGAGTAGTTAAACCTAATTAAACTTATTACAGTATTTTACATTTCTTTTTCATAAACTTTCCATCACCCAACAAAATAAAGATGTTTGGCATTCAACTCATTATCTTTAAGCTAAGGAAAATAAGAGCCTATGAGGGAACCTGTGTGTGGTTGTTAGATATGCTAGAAATAGCAGCAATATCACCATCAGATCACACCCGCAAAGACTGACGGAAACATCATATAATGTAGTTCTACATATATGATGTCTGAATAAAAGATGAAATGGTCATGTCTTGAATGTCTTTGATCATAAGGCCTTCTGAATCAAGGTTGACCTGGGGCTAAACAACTGCCAGTTTCCTTGGGGAAAGGGATATATATTATTGATTTTTCCCTAATATATGAGTTACACTTATTTAATCACTCTCTAGAGTAGTGGTTGTCATACCTTGTGTGCCCCACAAGATTTTGTTGTTAAAAGTTATGTGCAATAAATTGGTTACACCTCTACAATACACAAAACATTTTAACAAATCTTTTTAATACAATTCTGAATAATATTTAACCCCTTAGTGTTTAAACTGGTCATATACAACCAAAATATTTTATCTGTTTTTAATGTTCATACTAGCTAGATCTAGCCTCTCACACCTTGCCTACATTGTCATTCTAAACATGTGTTATTACATCATCAAAATCTTGGAGCTACAAGATAATACAGGATTGATTCAAGATAATCATTATATTTGACAGAGTAATTAGGATGCTAAAGGGTTAATCATAAACAATATGATTTTTTTTCAGCATTGAATTACTAGAGAGTCCAAAGGGTTCCATAGATAAAAAAAAATGGTTGAGAAATACTGCTCTAGAGAAATGAAAGATAAAAACCAGCTGCACCAGCATTTGAACTCAGAATGCTAATAGCTGGAACTAAATAGTGAAAAGCATTCAGTGTTGCACTCAACTATTTCAGCCCTAACCCTAATCTGAAAGAATTTAAAAGCAATTGCTTGTGAGATTTTAAGCCAAACCTTAGAAGGTCGAAACTGAATACTTCAAGAAAATTTAGTGCAACACTTTACTTCTGTCAATTCACTTGGCTAAACAAATAATCAAATTTAAATATCTGAATAATGAAATAAAAATAAGCTTCATTTCTCAAATTTATTGGTTTAGTTTTTTGCTTTTTAAAGTTTTTAATTTATCATGTTCCTGGGTTAAGTTTGGTAAAATAATACATCAACTTTGCATGTAACTAAATAATCAGTGATGTCAGTAGTTTTGTGACTTTTGGTTCAAGGCTTGTTGTGCCAGTACAGATATATATGTGTGCTTATTTCTGTAGACATTCGAGTTTGTGGGTGTTTATCTCTATGTGTGTGTGTATGAATGCATAGTATCATCATCATCACCATCATTTAACATCCACCTTCCATGCTAGCATAGGTTGCACAGTTTGACAGGGGCTGGTATGCCAGAGAACTGCACCAAGCTCTACTCTCTGCTTTGGCATGGTTTCTACAGTTGGATGCACTTCCTAATACCAAGGATGCACTTCCTAGTACTTGTTGGATGCACTTCCTAATACCCAATGCACTTCCTAATACCTTTCTGTATATGTATATATGTATGTGTATATATGTGTGTATATGTGTATGTAATTGTGCACGCACACATGTGCATGTGTGTGTCTGTGTGTAGTACAGGCATGGCTGTGTGGTTTGTAGGTCACTTTACAACCATATAGTTTCAGGTTCAGTCCCAATGCATTGCATGTACAGCACATTGGGCAAATTTCTGAATAGCTCCACATGTATACATACACACAATTTGAGGAAATTTTCTCCTGTAAATAATATCAGTATTCATACATATAATTCCAGTCTCAAATGTTTTTATTTTTCCCAAAAATATTTTTCATAACAGTTTTTTATATCATTCATCTTTAATTTACTATACTCTGTTCTCATAAAGCAAAAGTATATACGCTTTCCACACACATTCACCCTGTATATTCACCCAGTCATGTTAGAAAAATAAACCAATATAATAATCTTGGGTTCAGTGTCCAATCAAAGTCCAGTATCACATTCAAGATTGCCTGCATTTCCCCCAGTTTTCTGTCAGCTTTTTCTATTTAAGATTAGATGGACATTCTTGTTCTAATCTTCAGTACCATCTGTAAAATCAGAAACATTAAACTCGAAGTAACAATTAGAGGAGTTCTTAGGCTTCTGACATCATTTTTACAAGGAAAAGATAGAATTTACTTCAAAGTTTTAGCTTCATAGCCTTCATTGATCTGATAATAAGGGCTACTAAAGAAATACTTCAAGGTAGCACTCAACCTTTGCCTTTTCTTTTTATTTGTTTCAGTCATTGGATCATGGCTGTGCTGGGGCACTACTTTGAAGGATTTTTATCAAACAAATTAACCCCAGCACTTATTTACTGCAGATAAGTTGCAGGGACATAAACAAACCCACAAGTAGTGATAGAGGACAAAAACAAAAACACACATAGACATATACCTATAAATACAACAGGCTTCTTTTTGGTTTCCATCTACTAAATCTACTCACAAGGCTTTAGTTGGCCTGATGTTACAGTAGGACTGAACCTTGAGTCATGTGGTTTAGAAGCAAGCTTCTTACCACCAGTTATGCCTGTGCTTTTTAAATATAAAAAAATGTTTTGTCTGAAAGGTGGTAAGTGATCCTTCAACTTAATGCTTCACAGTTTTTCTCCATAATTATACATAAAATGGACATGTGTATGGACAGATATATAAACCATGTTGGTGTTAGGAAGGGTGTCCAGCCATAAAAGTCATGCTAAGCAGACACTAGAACTTGATGTGATTCTTGGAAACATCAGTTCCTGCCAAACATTTCAACTTATACCAGCATGGAACATGGACATTAAATGATGATGATGTGCACACATGCATGCATTCAAGTTCAAAAATTCAACATAACTTAGTACTCTGAGTTGTAATGAATTTCTCAACTTAAATTATTTACACTACCATCTCAGTCTTGAGTTCTCTTTTTTTTTTTGTTTTGAAAACTACTTGGCAGACGAATTTGGTACAGCACCAGACAATTTGCTTTTTCGCCTTTATAATATATCTCTTTGCATCATGAGTTCAAATCCCATGAGTTGATTTGGCCTTTGAACCTGTCTGGGTTGATAAAGTATTTCAACAAATGATGTCTACTACATTCCACCTCTACAAACATGGGGCCTTGTAAGTAATATAAGAAAAGAAATTATAGAATTAGCAGAGTGCCAGAGCCAGACATTTTATATTTCGAGGGATTGACTTTAATTGTTATCCCTTTGGAGTTGACAAAATTAGCATCAGGAATGTTCTGTTGTGGGGAAAGGACAAATTAAAACAATGTAATCCTCTCCCCAAAAGTGAAACATTCTGTCATCATCGTCATCCTCATTTAACATCTGCCTTCCATGCTGGCTACTATTTTATTATGATTATTATTATTCAAAATGCTTTCCAGGATTCTGTCTATTAATAAATTCTGCATTCAAATTCTGCCTGGGTTGACTGGGCTTAATGTAATAAAATTATCCCTCTCCTCTAGCTGGCTGGCCTTGTGACAAAATTCAAAACTATTATTATCATTATTTTATTTATTTATGCGTCCTTTTCAAGCCTAGCCAGGCTCATGGGCCCGGTTTCCCGGTTTCTATGGCGCATGTGTTCCCCTCAGCTGGACGGGATGCCAGTCCATCGCACTGTTACGCAAGAAACAGGAAGAAAGAGTGAGAGAAAGTTGGGTCGAAAGAATACAACAGGGGTCGCCACCACCCCCTGCCGGAGCCTCGTAGAGCTTTAGGTGTTTTCGCTCAATAAACACACACAACGCCCAGTGTGGGGATCGAAACAGCGATCCTCCGACCGCGAGTCTGCTGCCCTAACCACTAGGCCATTGCACCTCCACATTATTATCATTACTATTCCAATAACTGCCATGATAGTTTCTTTATTGGCCACAGGAGTCCACTACATAAAATAGAAAAATACATAAATAAATAATATAAAATAAAATGACAAATATGTGTTAAGTTTCTATTCTGATGACATTTTCAGTTTATAAATTATCTTTCCTGTATCTTGAGTTCCTTTGACAGATCTGCATTTAATTTAGGTTAAATATTTATTATCTCCCTTGATTGTTTCCTCACTTATCCCTTGCAGTCAACTATTATTGTTGTTTCTCATTATATTTTTTTCTCTTTTATATTTTCTAATTTTCTAAAATAAGCTCGCAATGGTTTGCTTGATGGTGTTATTTTATATTTTTATTTGCTTTGTTAATATCTTGTTTTTTGATTATTTGTGTGTGTGTGTGTGTTATTTGCTTTTCTTTTTTTATATATATATTGGAGGTGGGAGTTAGAACTATTAATGTTTAGTTTGAAGAAAGTATGTTATGTTAAAGTTTGTCTGGGAAGACGTAGGAAGGGTGGAAAGAAGAATGTGAAAGAGATAGATTTCCAGAGGGACTCCGTTCTGGGAGTAAAGATTTCCACAATGTGTTTATGTATGTATTTATATATTTGGACATGAAAAAGTCACAACAGAAAGCAGATAAATAAAAAAAAAACCCACCTTGGTACATACGTACATAAATACATACATATACACATATACATACATGCATACATACATATTTATATGCTCACATATATATGTATATAGCAAAAGGATTGTTTCTATTTTTAAATATATATATATATATATATATATATATATATATATATATATATATATATATACATTATCTTTTATCTTTTACTTGTTTCAGCCATTAGACTGTGGCCATGCTAGGGCACCGCCTTGAAGAATTTTGAGTCAAATGAATCAACCCTAGTACTTATTGAAATGTGTGTGTGTGTGTGTGTGTGTGTGTGTGTGTGTGTGATCGGTAAACCATAAATCTGAAAAAGAAGCACACTCTAAGTTATAGAGCAGCTTATAATATAAATAAAGTTAGTTAAGGCCAGTTTAAGGGATTATCCTGGGTTTCACATCCATAAGGCATTTAGCTTTACAGCATATCATCAGATTCCAAAACCTGTTGGCTTAAGCCCTCTCTAGTGAGTAGCCTCTCTAGAATACGGAGGGGGAAAGGACCTCGCTAGTCAATGTCAACAACAGGGGATTGTGTCTCCCTTTGACTATTGATCACCAGTGACCCTGTTATCCTGTGGGTTCCAATAGGCTAACAGGAATTTCCTGAAATGCAAGCATGGTCTGAAGACCTCCATTCTGGAGTAAAAGATGTTCCCTGGGCCGAAGGAGTCGTTT
Organism: Octopus sinensis; assembly: GCF_006345805.1. Taxonomy (NCBI): domain Eukaryota; kingdom Metazoa; phylum Mollusca; class Cephalopoda; order Octopoda; family Octopodidae; genus Octopus; species Octopus sinensis. The sequence continues at coordinate 100,747,544 of NC_042998.1, read as the reverse complement.
AGAATTCTCACCCATTCCGTAATGCATAGTTTACAGCGCTTGGTCCCATTTATGTAGGAGCCTGAATTTTCTAGGGTAATCAATAGCCAGACGAAGACAATCCCCTGTTGTTGACATTGTGAAGCAAGGTCCTTTCCTCCTCCATATTCTAGAGAGGCCTTAAACCCAATAGGTTTTGGGATCTGATGATAAGCCATAAAGCTAAATGCTTTATGGACGTGAAACCCTGGTTATTCCCATAAACTGGCATTATCTAACTTTATTCATCATCATCATCATCATCATCATCGTTTACCATCCGCTTTCCATGCTAGCACGGGTTGGACGATTTTGACTGAGGGCTGGCGAACCAGATGGCTGCGACAGGCTCCAATCTTGATTTGGCAGAGTTTCTACAGCTGGATGCTCTTCCTAACTCCAACCATTCTGAGAGTGTAGTGGGTGCTTTTTACGTGCAACTGGCATGGGGGCCTATCAGGTAGTACTGGCAACGACCTCGCTCAAATCTTTTTATACATGCCACCAGCACAGGTGCCAGTAAGGCGACGCTGGTTACAATCACGCTCAAATGGTGCCCTTTTACGTGCCACCGGCATGGAAGCCAGTTGGCTGCTCTGGCAACGATCATGCTCGGATGGTGCTCTTGGCACCCTACTAGCATGGGCACAAGTGCCAGTAAGGCGACGCTGGTAATGATCACACTTGAATGGTGCCTTTTATGTGCCACTGGCACAGAAGCTGGTTAGCCGCTCTGTCAACGATCATGCTCGTATGGTGCTCTTTGCACCCCGCTTGTACGGATACCAGTCATTGAATGTGATTTTGATTTCACTTGCCTCAACAGGTCTTTGCAAGCAGAGTTTAGTGTCCAAGGAAGGAAGAGGTATGCATAAGGGGATGGTTACGCTCCTGGCATGAGCCACAGGTTATGGTCTCATTTGGCTTGCCAGGTCTTCTCAAGCACAGCATATTTCCAAAAGTCTTGGTTGCTAGTCATTTCTTTAGTGAGGCCTAATGTTCGAAGAGGTGCAGGAGCAGTTGTGTATTAAGTAGCTTGCTTACCTACCACATGGTTCTGGATTCAGTCCCATTGCGTGACACATTTGGCAAGTGTCTTCTACTACAGCTTTGGGCTGGCCAAAGCCTTGTGAGTGGATTTGGTAGACTGAAACTGCTAGAAGCCCATCATGTATGTATGTATGCATATATGTATGTATGTATGTGTGTTTGTGTGTCTGCGTTTGTACTGCCACCATTGCTTGACAATCAATGTTGGTGTATTTACATCTCCATAACTTAGCACTTCGGCAAAAGAGACCAACAGAATAAGTACAAGGCTTACAAAGAATAAGTCCTGGGGTTGATTTGTTCAACCAAAGGTGGTGTTCCAGCATGGCTGAGTCAAGTGACTGAAGCAAATAAAAGAATATATATATATATATATATACATGTACATGGCTGGCATCTTACAGTTTCCATCTACTAAATTGTCTCACAAGGCTTTAGTTGGCCTGAAACTATAGCAGAAGACACTTATTCATTGTGCCATGCAGTGGGATATATCTGTATGTAAGTATATATGTATGTATGTCATTGTTCAGCTTTATTTCAAGATTTCTTGGCAATAGAAAAAAGAGCCGCTTTCTAACCTAGATCCAAGGTTCCTCCATTGGAATTTCAACATCAACAACAGGATATTTTTGTTTGTATGTATGTGTGTGTGTGTGTGTGTGTGTGTGTGTGTGTGTGAGTGTGAGTGTGTGTGTGTTTGTGCATGTACACACACATGTATAAGAAAAAACTATAAAAACAAAATGTGCAGGCATGGCCATGTAGTTAAGTTCATTTCCCTATCACATGGTTTGGGGTTCAGTCCCACTGTGTGATACTCTGGAGAAATATCTTCTAATATATCTTGTGCCAAGTGAATTTAGTAGATGGAAACTGTGTGGAAGCCCATCATATGTATGTATATACATGGATGTGTGTTTGCATGCATATGTGTGTGTTTCTGTTTGTTCTCAGCTGGTACTGGTCTGTTTATGTCTGTAACTTAACACCTCAATTAAAATGACCAACTGAATGAGAACCAAACTTAAAATACAAACTAGAGAAGATTTGCTTAACTAAACTATCAAGGCAGTGCCCCAGTATGGCCACAGTTTGGTGACTGGAAAAATAAAAGAATACCATAGAATATATATAAATAAGTTCTTTACAGAACTATATTTCTTAGTTTGCTCAAAAACAATTTAGGCGTTATAAAACTGTGAAAGACATGCAGGCATGTGTGTGTGTGTGTGTGTGTGTGTGTGTCAAACAAGCATTACTGAATATGTTTAAGCATACAAAGTTAATTATCTCTAATTTTCCTAACAAGGTTATATGTCACACACCTCTTGGTAAAAGCTGTGAATATGTTTCTCATCATTTCTGTGTGTGTGTGTGTGTGTGTGTGTGTGTGTGTGTAACTTAGCCAGAAGTGAAGGAAACATGTCTGATCTAACTTAAATTGTTGCACTGTACAACACTAAATGGTATAATACAAATATAGCTATTTAAAAGTCATGTTAAAAGTGGCCTTGTCTTGGAGAATGTTTACTCTAAAAGCCAACCTCGTACTCACTCCATCAGGCAAGCAGCAAGTAGCATTGGTGTTGTAATATAAGATATGGTGTACCCAGGACATTAAGTCCAGAAAAACAACTATTTTAGTGCTGGTGGAGTCTTACTAAATACACCTGGTTCTACTTGACAGCTCAATGTTTGACATACATGCAAGTTAAGGAGAAAAACAGCTACAATAAAGCACCTGATTCATTCAAGGAGTGGCTATAACATATTATATGATACTAAGACACTCATGCAAGAAATACAGGAATGTGTGTGTGTGTGTGTGTTTGTGTGTGTGTGTAGGTAGGTATGTAGGTATTCACATACTAAATCTATATTTGAAATAAGAAATTTACCTACCTGTGGTAAGTAAAAAAGTAAGTAAATATCTAATAGAAAGACTTCCCAAGTCTTGAAGACTGAGTTAGCATTTAGATAGACACTGTTTATAAGATTTGAAAAGTCTTATCTGAGCATGGAAAGAATAAACCTCGATGGTGGTAATTGCAGGACATCCAAACCTTGGGTCATCTTCAAGACTCTCCCTTCTCCTCCTAAATTCAGCAGCCCACTTCTGCACTGTTGATGAAGCTGGAGCAGCATCCACTAATGTAGCAATCATGTCAACATGAATATCATTGGAGGCTAAAACCTTTTTCTGCTGGTACTTGATAACACCGTGATGCCAAATTTTGTCCATTCTCAAGAGAAATCACTACTAGTTACATTTGAAGTTTTCTTTGAACAGTCAGATGTCAGCTTACCTGGAAAGAAACTATGCAGTTATCAAGAAGTGCTGAAATTTATGCATGCAAGATTTTACAGCTCTGGCATCACTGCTTTATAGTCAACCTATGAACTTTTCAGCCCACCCTTGGATGTTGCAACACTTACCCTAATTAATAAAATGAATTATAAAATAATAGAATAAGTAAATAGATAAATAAATAAATAAGCCATTTCCCCCATTACTTATAGTATAACCACACCCACTATACAGCATTAATTGCCAGCCATTTATAGTACAATAGCATTGTTTAAGCCAGCCAGTCATAACACAATATCTACCCCTTAATCCAATCTATTATTTAACACCCTTCTTCAGCTATAAAAGAAATTGCAGACATGACTTGATGACTATAAAATTTCAAGCCTGTTTCCTTATACATTAACTGCCTGGCTATTCACACTATTCTAATGCCTGAGCAGTTGTGTCAGTGACCGGGTTGCCAGTGTTTGACAAAACTTTTTGACGCTTGATAATATTCAGTAGCAGTACTCTTTTTTACTCTTTCATTAGACTGCAGCCATGCTGGAGCACCGCATTTAGTCGAGCAAATCGATCCCAGGACTTATTCTTTGTAAGCCTAGTACTTATTCTATCGGTCACTTTTGCCAAACCGCTATGTTACGGGGATGTAAACACACCACCATCAGTTGTCAAGCAATGTTGTGGGAAAAAAACACAGACACACAAACACATACACACATACATACATACATACATATATATATATATATATATATATATATATATATATATATATATATATATATATATATATATATATACATATATGTATATATGACGGGCTTCTTTCAGTTTCCGTCTACCAAATCCACTCACAAGGCTTTGGTCAGCCCGAGGCTATAGTAGAAGACACTTGCCCAAGGTGCCATGCAGTGGGACTGAACCTGGAACCATGAGGTTGGTAAGCAAGCTACTTACCACACAGCCACTCTTGTGCCTATACAGTCAAGAAATAAAACATAAATGAAAATAATAGTATATAAATGTTTTAAATTACTATCATTGCTCTTCTAGTAGGTGTAATTGTTTTATATGCATTTGTATATATGGGTGTTTATGTATGTATGTGTGTGTATAAGTATAAATACGTGCATACCTACACATGTGTATGTGTGTGTGTGTGTGAAATATTATTAAACACATATACTTTTTGTGGCTTTTCAGCATCACGTGCCCACCTGGGTTGAAGGCACATATGTATTTAATAAAGATAATTTTTTTTTTAAATGACAAAACATCAATGTCGCTTCCAAATGGGATTGAGGGTGAGTTATCTCACCTGTCCATGGCTCTCAGGTGTTTTAACATTGGCGACATGAGAGTTATATACTCTACTACATCATTGCAGCCACTGGAAAGTACACAAAGCATATACATTAGTATATGTGCTTAATAATATTTATTATACTAGAGCTACTTTTACCTTATATGCAAATATATATATATATATATATATATAAGGGAAATAAGAAAATGGAGAGGATATAAAATTGACAAACATCAGCCTGTGAACACTCCATTATATCTATTTATCAAATGATAACAAACAGGTGTTTAAGTGGTACAAGTAAACGAATGAGATCAACCAATAAATATGCAAACAGATAGTAAGCACTTGGTTAAAAATACGTAGGCACTCATCCAGTAGTGTATTGGATATTTAATATTCCTTAGATGGTTTATTAACCTCTAACTCATACAGACATCATCATCATCATCATCATCGTTTAATGTCCGTTCTCCATGCTAGCATGGGTTGGACGGTTCAACCGGGGATCTGGGAAGCCAGAAGGCTGCACCAGGCTCCAGTCTTATCTGGCAATGTTTCTACAGCTGGATGCCCTTCCTAACGCCAACCACTCCGTGAGTGTAGTGGGTGCTTTTTACGTGCCACCTGCACAGGTGCCAGGCGAGGCTGGCAACGGTCACAGTCG
>NC_042998.1:100634686-100737186 GCF_006345805.1 Octopus sinensis | reverse complement strand
CCAGACCAGGGATCCTGGCTGGTTCAATTCGATTTCGATTTCGATTTCGCTTGCCCCAACATGTCTTCACAAGCAAAGGGGGTTGGCAAGGGTGCCTGTCGTACGGTCGCATTGGAGTATTTTACGTGCCACGGCCACGAGTCGATAGTGCTTTTTACGTACCACCAGACCAGGGATCCTGGCTGGTTCAATTCGATTTCGATTTCGCTTGCCCCAACATGTCTTCACAAGCAAAGGGGGTTGGCATGGGTGCCTGTCGTACGGTCGCATTGGAGTATTTTACGTGCCACGGCCCCGAGTCGGATAGTGCTTTTTACGTACCACCAGGCCAGGGATCCTGGCTGGTTCAATTCGGTTTCGATTTCGATTTCGATTTCGCTTGCCCCAACATGTCTTCGCAAGCATGGGGGGTTGGGATGGGTGTCTGTCATCGATGAGGTTCTATATCGACTTCGCTTGCCTCAACCGGTCTTTGTGTCCAAGGGAGGAAAGGCATTCATAAGTGGGCTGGGCTCACTTGTCCTGCCTGGTCTTCTCACGTACAGAATATTTCCAAAGGTCTCGGTCTCTGGTCATTTCCTCAGTGAGGCCTAAAGTTCGAAGGTCGTGCTTCACCACCTCGTCCCAGGTTTTCCTGGGTCTACCTCTTCCACGGGTTCCCTCAACTGCTAGGGATTGGCACTTTCTCACACACCTATCTTCATCCATTCTCGCCACATGACCATACCAGCGCAATCGTCTCTCTTGCACACCACAACTGATGCTTCTTAGGTACAACATTTCTCTCAAGGTGCTAACGCTCTGTCGAGTATGTACACTGACATTACACATCCATCGGAGCATACTGGCTTCATTCCTCACGAGCTTACGCATGTCCTCAGCAGTCACAGCCCATGTTTCGCTGCCATGTAGCATGGCTGTTCGTACACACGCATCATACAGTCTGCCTTTTACTCTGAGCGAGAGGCCTTTAGTCACCAGCAGAGGTAAGGGCTCCCTAAACTTTGCCCAGGCTATTCTTATTCTAGCAGTTACACTTTCAGCGCACCCACCCCCACTACTGACTTGGTCACCTAGATAACGGAAGCTATCAACTACTTCTAGTTTTTCCCCTGGAAAGTGACGGAAGTTGTTTTCTGCAGATTTTCGGAGGTTAATGCTCCCGAGCATCTGCCACATACAAAAACTATCTTCCCAGTTAGCCTATATATATATATATATATTATGTATGTATATGTATATATATATTATGTATGTATATGTATATATATATATATGGATGTATATATGTGTGTATGTATATATATATATATATCTATATATATATATTATGTATGTATATGTATATATATATATCATGTATGTATATGTATATATATATATATTATCTATGTATATGTATATATATATATATATATATATATGTATGTATGTATTTGTATATGTATATATATATATTATGTATGTATATATATTATTTATGTATTTATATATATATAATGTATGTGTGTATGAGTGTGTGTGTGTGTGTGTGTACATATTACGTATATGTATGGATGTATGTACACCTACATATTCACGCCTTTCCACTTGAGATATCTTTCACTATCAAAGATGACCATTAGCATTAAAGATCCGGTTTATCTATGAGAACAGTTGGTGTTCCTCATTTTCAAACTCACTTTCTTTATTTATTTCATCCATCTGCTGATGCTTTACTAACATAGGTTGGGCAATTCTGTAAATTCTTATATTGTCATGAAATATTTGCAGCAGATGTTTTCAAACAACCTCTTGGTACATAAACAAAGTACTTGACTGAAGAAGCTAAATGAAAGCGATGGGCAACTGATCTTTTTTCAGCTGTTTCTCCTGGACTGAGTAATGTTGATCTCAGTCGAAATCAAGTAGATTTATGATTGAAATGAACTCATGACAATTCCATCTTTTTTGTAAATTATGGACTACATTGCTTAATGGGACTTCCTTTATTTATATAATAATGAAATTATTGTATACAGTGCTCAGGTGCACCACAACTTGTCAGAAAGTGCGTATAAAGTATATGCAGTAATGTACATATGTCTGGAAAGCGAACAATGTATGAGTCAGATACATGCTTGTGTGTGTATGGAGGGGAGAAAATCAGGTGTAGTGTTGGCGAATCTCAGAAAGCATGGAAGTTTTGAAGGATGCAGTGCTCCGACAACTAACAACTGATGCCGGCAGTTTGTTCCATGCTTCAGCAACTCTCAGCGTGAAAAAATGTTTCCTGAAGTCATGGGAGCTGTGCTGTTTTCTGACTTTGTAAATATGTCCATGGGTGGAGTTTGAAAAGGTGCTCAGAGTTATTGTTTGTAAGATGGTTGATAATTTTATGGGTGTCTGCCAAGTCAGCTGCCAGACGTCGGAGTTTCAATGTGTCCATACCCAGGGAAGTAAGGCGTTCAGAATATTTAACTCTTTAGCATTTAGATTACCGTAAATTTCCGAGTATAATCTGCCCTTGAGTATAATACGCAGGGGATTTTTAGGAGACTTTACCTCTGAAAAACCTAAACCTTGTGTATAATACATACTCCTTCTCTAACTTGAGTCATGCATAATTAAGCCAGCAGCACCTAGTCAAACAAACACTTCCGCACATGCATAATACAATAATGGTGATGTTCTTAACTGTTATATGGATATGTAAATATGTTTGCAAATTGTTTTTGTTAAATGTTATTCTGTGTTCTGAATATTTTTATTTTAATAAATGTTGCTTACTGCAAGTTATGGATGATTCTTTTATGACTTCATTGCTTTCAGGCTTAGCTTAAGGTATTTTCACGCCCAACATCACAAAATGCATCTGAATAAACATTGCTGGACAGCAAATAGAGACTTGGACATTGCTTAGAAAATATTTTTCATTTTTAACCTCGTATATAGTACGCACTAGGGATTTTGACCTTTAAATTTTGGGAAAAAAATGAGGATTTACAGTACTCTGTCAAATGTAATCCATATTTATTCACATTGTTTTCAATTAATCATGCATTACCTTGTAGTTTAGAAATTTCAGTTGTGTGATTGTCATTCTAAAGAATGGCATTGTAATGTAAGTGTGAGAGACTGGATCTGGTTGGTTTGAACATAAAACAGGAAGATTATTTGGGCCAGACATGATCAATTTAACCCTTTAGCATTCAAGTTTCTCTGTCAAATATAATGCTTATTTATACACATTGTTTCAAATTAATCCTGTTGTCTTGTCACTTTTAAGATTTCAATGATGTAATTGTTTACCTTTTGAATAATATTGCAAGGTAAGTGTGAGAGGCCAGATCTGGCCAGTTTGAAGATAATGCAAGTAGGTTATTTTAGCAAGATATTACTTGTCTAAATGCTAAAAGATTGTTGTGGATGCCCCCAGACGATAACGTGGGCTAGCCCAATACATAGACATAGAGGGAGAAGTCTAGATGTCGGGAGTTGAGTAGAGGTCATCCGAACATGCGATATAACAAGGGTTAAAATGGCAGAGTACAGTTTGAGGCAGATTTGCCTATTTCACACTGCTTGTGTGACCAAAGAGAAGTTCTCTGATTGCCTTTTCTATCACTAGTCACTTTATAGCATTCACAGAGTACATTTTATCATGCTACTGACTCTAAAGGGATTTTTTTTCAAACAGAACAAGAGTTCCTTCTGTTTTGTATCCATTTTAATTCAGATTTATAGCTTTACAAGATGGTTTGCCTTTAGTACAGCTTGTGAAGTCCGTGTCTTTTGTGCATTTTTCTATATAAATTTTTCTATAATGAAACAATATATAAAGAAAAGCTGTATTTCAATTAAATTCAAAAACGCACACATATTCAGAATTCATATTTGTACATACATACATGCCTACATGAGTGTGTGTGTGTGAGAATATTTATGTGTATATCCTAATGTATAGAAATGGATAAAAATGTATGTGCATGTATGAAATCCTGTTTGATAGATGAAATTCAGTGCACAGTATTTATGAAACTGATACAGATCAGACATATATATATATATATATATATATATATAATATATATATATATATATATATGCATACACACACATATGTATAGTGTGTGGCATATTATTTACATGTCAAATTTTAATTGTATTTGTGCATGTGTATGTGTATATATGTATGTACCCATATAGGTGTATTTGCATGAATATAGTGTCTCTAGGTTTGTGTAGCTATGTTGTGTATGAATGCATCTATATAGGCTTATATATTATGTTTGTGATCATTGTGTGTTTGTGTGTGTGTGTGTGTTCATGTGTGTGTATGCATTTATATCTATCATGTTTCATTGATGTATATGTGTGCATGTTGATTTTCATAACTACATCTATGTGTGCATGTATATGCCTGTGTGACTGTATGTGTATATACATGAATGCATGTTTATAGCACAGTATATCTGTTACACTGTGTGTGTGTGTGTGTGTGTGTGTGTGTGTGTGTGTGTGTGTGTGTGTGTAAGATAGCATGATTAAAAGTCTTGAAATGAAGGTTCCAATCTGTTAGCTTCTCTCACCCCACGTTATGTTTATCTCTCAGTGGGTGTAACTTGATCCAAAACAACCACCCTGGCCAGATGTTCTTTGAGACACAAGCTATCTGTTAAGGAAAGCAAGCAACAAGGAAAATTTCTTCAAGCCCCTTTAGATTGACCAAGAAATTATTTTGATGCAAAGATAATTTTTCAGAACACACAGAACCTCTTCTAACAACATACAGACCCCCCTAAAAAGGCAATAATAATAATAATAATAATAATAATAATAATAATAATGATGATGATGATGATGATGATGATGATGATGATAATAACAACAACAATTTTTTCTCCATATTTATTTTTGGTTTGTTTTTGTTATGCATCTATTTTACACTTTTCATACATAAATGGTAGTGTTTTGTTGGATAAAATTTTCTGTTTTTACAGCTGCAACCCTACCCTTCCTTCATCTCTAAGGTACATGATGTATGATTGGAAATGTTTTCAGTTATTCGTCTTATTCATGGGCAGAATACCATGTCTTTGGTAATGTTTTGAATTCACTGCTCATAGTCAATAAATGTATCTATTCTTGCTATTTGTCTAGAGTGCCGGACAAACAACTCCTTGTGGTATTTGATTTCACCCTATTATATTCTGAGTTTAATTCATGCCAGAATAAACTTTGTTTTCAACTTTCTGGGATTTAATAAAAAAAAAATTTAGTAATATAATGAAGTTGATTTAATTAATAATAGCGGTCCCCGATAATTGTTGTCATTGGTGCCATCACTGCCTCCACCGCCATCATAGTTGTTATTCAAGTTCACAGAATCATCTAAGCATTGTTAAAAATACTTTGCAATATTTGTTCCAATTCTTTACATTTTGAGTTCAACTCCTGCTGAGGACAATTTTACCCATCATTCTTTCAGGGGTCAGTAAAATAAGTACCACTTGAGTACTGGGGTCAGTGTTATAGATTTCTGCCACCCTTTAAAATTTATTGGCCTTATGCAAAATTAGAAAGACTTATTGTTGTTGACTCCCTAATGTAAAGACATCTTTTTGATTCTACTTTCAAAACACATTCTTTTCAAGTATTACCAAATAAAATGTTTGGATTACATGTAAAATTAACTGAAATTGCTTAAGAAGAGATTGCTCTCAATACCCAGTTATCCAACAGATAAAAGAAATTTGCTTCACAAGCTTTTAAAATTTTATTTACATTTGATATTTTCACATCCAAGATGGTTACCACACATTATTATCCACACAACGAAGCACCACAATGGCTAAATGAACCAGAAGACAAAAAAACAACAATTAATTGAAGATGTACCAAAGACTTACATAATTTGGAAGACTGCAGAATAGCAACTCTTACATAATTCCAGATACTGCAGCTTGCTTATAGCAGCTGTGTAAAGGCAGGTCTTCTTTTAATAAAAAATTAACAAAGAACTTTTTTTAGCCATTACAGTTACAAGAAAAAATGTGTAGATGAGAGAATGTTATAAAACTGCAGTATTTCTTTGCTGCAGGAGACAATCCAGGAGAAGGAAAGAGAAAAATTATATGCCTGTACTTGCAAAAAGATGAGAGAAGTGAATAACACTTTCCTTCACATCATACTTGATACTTTTTGCAAGTGTCCCAAGTCTTCCAGAACATATGGAGAAAAACATCATCTCAGTTGAAAAAGGCAAATACTGTGGTGCTCTCTGTTGTATATACAAAACTGAAGACAGCCAAAACACAGGATTAAATTATCAAACCTCTGACTAAACATTCGCACCCCAGTACGTGGCACAAATAAATGCAAGAGTTGCAATAGGAAACACTGAATATGGTGTAGGCCCTGAGTAATAGTGACTTTTATGTTTCAGTTATAGAAAATAGTGAAAGCAGGTTTAACAAAAGATGATCTATGGTGAAGGGGAATCAAAATGTACTTGTGAATCCTAATGACACCAAAAGACACAGAACCACTCTGGAACTGTGCTAAACAGAAGACATTGAGACAAAGACCATAAGATCAATGATATAGTGCAAGAGTTTTCAACCATTTTTTTTTATCTATGGACCCCTTTACTATTTTAATCTGGTCGATTCCCATAGTCATTTGATATTTAAAAACTAGTTTTATAGAAACTTCTTTCAAAATTTCTATCTTACTTTTCACACATTAACTTGTGTAAGTTGAACTACATAAAATGTTGGAGAAAGAAACCTTGCTGTTTCTTGCAATAGGTACCAATACAGATAAATATACCCAAATACTCTGTTAAAGTAGGAAGAGAGAAAAGAGAAACAAACCACAGAAAATGAAGACTTAATATAAAACAGTAAAAACAGGTGAAAGGGAATATTTTGTTCCAAGCAACAATGAAAGATAAGAAAATGAAGACAATAAATCTGAACAGATTCACCCTGCTTTGAAAGCCAACAGTTTATTAACACATCTGTGGTACTAGAGAGTATTTTTAAAAAGTTAGAATGACACCAAAACAATCACATTCAGAATATAAACAGCATGCAATAGATAGATTATTAATAAAATTATAATGAAAACATTGTACCCAACTTAAAAGAGAATTCCCTCATAATGTTCTTGTTTGAAAACACTAAATCTCTTAAATGATGTTTGCTGGTGCATTCATTTGCACACAAATACAATTTAAGAAGTGATTTAGTGAATGAGGTCACTCAGTGCCCTAACTCCACCTAGCCGGAAAATTTTTCATTTCCTATTTCCTTCAATTATTATTACATCTTATTTTAATCATGATGTGTGTAATTGCACTTATTATATCCATACAAGTATGCGTGTATGCATACATATTTATGTGTGTATTCATGTATGTAAATACGTCTATGTACATAATTGTGTGTGTGTGTGTGTGTGCACACATGTTTGTTTACCTTTAAAATTCTTTATTCATCTTGCATGTACTGGATAAAATCTTTCCCTGTTCCCTTTGTAATTTGTAAATGTATTTATGTTTTTCCACACTCTTCTCTATCCTTGCTTTCTTTATAACCCACCCCCTAGTGAAAGTTTCTGTTGTTGTTGTTGTGGTTGTTGTTATTATTGTCAACGTAATCATCTTTCTCATCATCACATTGTTGCTATTATTGTCATTATTATCATGAATTATTCTTAATCTTAGGCAGTTGACCCCACAAGACCTTATGTACAGAAAGGTCAAAAGCTTCTGTTTTTCAAATACTTTCGGGTGTTTCACAAATAACATCATGTTTCATGCCTGAACTTGAACTTGACACGTTGTTGTTTTATTTGGATCCAAGTATTTCTAAGTTGTGTGCAAGAATGTGTGTGTCTATATGTATGTGTATGTACATATGTGTGTATGTATGCATGTGTATATATCATCATCATCATCCTTTAACGTCCGTTTTCCGCGCTAGCATGGGTTGGATGGTTCGACCGGGGTCTGGGAAGCCAGGGGCTGCACCAGGCTCCAGTCTGATCTGGCAGTGTTTCTACAGCTGGATGCCCTTCCTAATGCCAACCACTCCACAAGTGTAGTGGGTGCTTTTACGTGCCACTGGCACAGGTGCCAGGGAGTCTGGCATCGGCCAAGATCGGTTGGTGCTTTTAACATGCCACCGGCATGGAAGCCAGTCAAGGCAGCGCTGGCATTGGCCACATTCGGATGGTGCTTTTTATGTGCCACCAGCACAGATATAGATGTATATATATATGTGTGTGTGTGTATTACCTTTCTATTTGTTACAGTGCTTGGACTGTGGCCATGCTGGAGCATCTCCTCAAAGGATTTAGACTATCAGAACAACACCAGTACTTATTTTTTTAAAGTCTCTTTTGCCAAACTGCTAAGTTACAAGGACATAAACAAACCAATATTGATTGTTAGATGGTGTGGAGAGGACAAACAAGATACAAATGCAAAGATACAAATACATAGATATATATATATACGTACACACATATATATAAATATATATACAGAGACAGGCAGAAACAAGGAAAATGCCACTTGTATTTGAACACTATGCAAATATTCTTTTAAAAAATCTTTTCTTTTAATTTTTCCCAAATTTAATTGTTTTCCATACTTACAGTTGAAAAAGTGTCAATGACTGAAACTGATACTGAAATATTTTTTATAAAATTATTTTAGCATTTTCTATCTTGACTTTTTTTTTTCCATATATATATATATATGTGGATGTAACTGAAAGAAGCCCATCTTGTGTGTGTTTGTCCCCAACCACGACTTGACAACTGACATTGGTGTATTTATTTCCCTATAACTTATTGGTTCAGCAAGCGAGATGAATAAGATAAGTAGCAAGCTTATAAAAAATAAGTACTGGGTTCAATTCAGTCTGCTAAAAATTCTTCAAGGCAGTGCTCCAGCATGGGCACAATCTAATGACTGAAACAAGTAAAAAATAAAAGATATATATATATATATATATATATATATATATATATATTTAAATTAGAGAAAAACCACTATAATGCAATTCAAACAATGATAGACATAAACCAAATCATAAATAAAAAATAAAATATATTTTAAAACATATAACTAGATCACAAAAAGTACGAAAATGAATAAACAATATATAAGTAATAAGTAATATATATTTTGGAGATGTACTCGCATAGCAAGTAATTTGATCTGAGATCGTGTGCTGAAACGAAAACAATTGCAGCGTGGAAGGTGTTTATAAGCCATTTAAGAAACACACAAAAGCTGTTCGATTCACTCCAACATTTAAGTTTAATTTGTCAAAATGTTTTCGTCGCTAAAATCCGCGACCTGTTCACTGACAAAGTCCGTGCTGCATATATATATATATATATTATATATATATATATATATATATATATATATATATATATAATAATAATAATAATAATAATAATAAAACATTGTGTACAGTGCTCAGGTGCACTACAACTCATCTAAAGTGTATGTATAGTACATAGGGTAATGTACAAGCGTCAGAAAAAGAACAGTGCATGAGTCATGACATACACATATGTGTATGAGTATGGAAGGGGGACAATCAGGTGTAGTTTCGGCGGATTTCAGAAAGCATGAGAGCCTTAAAGGATGCAGTGTCATGGCAGTCAACAACTGACGCAGGCAGTTTGTTCCATGCTTCAGCAACTCTGAGCGTGAAAAAATGTTTCCAAAAGTCATGGGAGCTGTGCCGTGTTCTGACTTTGTAGGCATGTCCACATGTGTTGGACACATGGAGATCAAAAAAGGTGTTCAGTGTTGTTGTTGGTGAGGTGGTTGATAACTTTGTGGGTGTTTACCAAGTCCATCGCCAGACGCTGGAGCTTCAGTGAATCCATGCCCAGGGAAACAAGGCGCTCAGAGTATGGTAGGTGTCTGATGGAGGGTATGCGTTTGGTTGCACGTCTCTGAACAGATTCCAGGAGGTCAATGATCTGAGCAAGATAGGGGTTCCAAACTGATGATGCGAATTCCAAGTGTGGTCATACCATAGCTGTATACAGCTTTAAATAGATAGCTGGAGAGCGGCTAACAAAAGTTATATATATATATACGACAGGCTTCTTTTAGTTTCCAACTTCCAAATTCATACACAAGGCTTTGGTTGGTAGAGAGCTATAGTAAAAAATACCCAAGATGCCTTGCAGTTGAGACTGAACCTGGAACCATGTGGATGGAAAACAAACTTCTTACCATGGAGTCACACCTGCCTCTAAGAGTTTTGCTTTGCAACCGTATGGCTTTGGGTTCAGTCCCACTACATATCACTTTAGGTAAGTGCATTCTACTATAACAGTAGGTCAACCAATCTCATCAGTGAATTTCGTACAGAACCTGTATGGAAACCTTTATACATGTGTGTGGTAGGGAGAATGTGTGTGTGTGTGTGTGCGCGCATACATGCATGTGTGTGTGCATGCACACGCACATATTTGTGCCCATGATGGGCACCACCTTGAATGGTTTAATCAATCAAAATCACTCCAATACTCATTTTTTAAATATGTTACATATTCTAATGGTCTCTTTTTGCCAAACTGCTAAGTTATAGGATCATAAACAATCTGACACCAGTAACTTACGGATTAGAGACAAACACAGGCATGTATGTACATATACATTTATTTATAGATACACAATGGGCTTCTATTGTGTTTTCATCTAATGAATTTACTCACTAGATACTGGGCTTCCTGGCATTATTGTAGAAGATACCGACCTAGGGTTTCACACAATGGGACTGAACCTAGAATCAAATGGTTATGAAGACAAACTTCTTAACTATATAGCCGTACATTTTGTAAGCATATCTGTGTGAGTGTGTTTTCTTCCTAGAAGTGGGGAGCTGGTTTCTAACAAAGAAGCAAAACCTCCATCACTAAAATTTGGATAACAACAATGATAATGATAATTGTATTGCTATATAGTGAATTCTTACAAGTTGTGTCTATAAAGTTTAAGTTAGCCAATCCATTTCTTTACTTGAAATGCTAGTCACTTAGACATTTACTAATAAAACTAATTTAACCAAAGACTTTTGGTATAAATGTGAATTTATAATTGGAATAAATGAGCTGCAGATCACAAAGCAGTTGTCCATAAACTTTTTCCTTCTCAATGATTTTGAATGAGATGCTCACCATTGCAGGTTGCATAATCTCTTTGATTGTACATGACTTTACTTTTCAGTCCCAAACAACTGTCAGATATTTTATGTTTTGCATTTTGTGGAAGTTTTGATGGGAATGTTTTGCCAGTATTCTTTGTGTTAGTATGCATGTATGCATGCATATATATATATATATATATATATATGCTTGCATGTATATATATATATATATATATTATATATATATATATATATATATTCATGCATGTATGTATTCCATAGCAGAAGTTCAGGTTTATTTATGCCAAGACAATATTTTCTGCTGATGGCATTGTATATTGTTCTAGCAACAACATCGTGTGATAACATGGGGTAGTACTTCAGCAATATTTTGGACAAGTAGCTTCTCATTACACAGGTCAAGTTCTCCACTGGAGATCTTGATCAATATTTACGTTGGTATTTTTAGAGCTTCATTGACTTATTTGTTCATGAAATACAGCTATCTCTTGCTCATGGATTGTAAAAATGTGGCCTCCAAGATGTGATGTCATATAGTGATCACACATCCCAGAGAAGCTGCACATCATGTTTATATTGTCATCCCTTTCAAGTTTACAGGAAGCATGTCATGAATATATGTGTGCATCTATGCACACATGCACACATTCATGATCTATTTTGAAACATTCAATTATTTGTTTCAGTAATTCAGGAAAGCCCACATTATATTTTTTCTGTATGTACATAGGTACTGTATGTATATGAGTGTGTACAAGTGCACATGTGTGTGTGTGGTAGGTAAAGGGAAAGAATAACAGTAATATTGGGGCTGATGATAATGAAGAATTGAGGAGTGTAAACATCTAACTAGACTTTCCAGAATGATATATGAGGGGTTGCTGAAAAGTTCCTGACTTTGGGTAAAAGAAAATGCAGGCGGGTCATTCCCCTCTCAAATTCACACACTTATTGAAGCAGTCCTTCAGTTTTTCTAAGCCCTGTAAAAGAACTTAGAAGGTTGGGCCTCCAACCAGGCCTTTTGTGATATCCTTAAAGCCAGGAACTTTACAGCGACCCCTTGTAAATAAATAATAGATGCTTCCAAACAGGTAAATGGATGCATCCCCATTCATAATATGATACAATATATATAATTGATGTTAGAACTAAATATATTTGAACTGTAGTTCTCTGATTTCATAAAGATCCTTTTGTAGATAACCTGATACTTTGTGCAAACTGCAAGAAATTATATTTTTTCAACATTAAATATGTTGTCCAAAAGGTAGGATCTTTTTTTTTTTTTAGTTGATTCTTCAACAAATTTCTGTGTTGGAAGTTGTTACGTCTATCAAAGAACTTAGCACGTTACTTTGCAGTTTATGATAATGATCAATCATTTTTTTCTTTTTTTTTTTTTTCCAGTTTTTCCTCTGTTGCTTTGACCCTCCTCATTGAATTAAATTGGATTGACTTCTTCAATGTGCTCATTACCTTCTATCAACTATAATATTCAGAACAGTGTTGATCATCAGTGCTGACTGGCACTAACAATGCAATTCTTATTACTTCTATTGGGTTGTTTTTTCCTTGCAAAAGGATCATTGTCTTCGCTCCTCTCCTTTAAGGCTGGATATGGAAAACTCTCCAAAATTTCTATAAATTCCAGAACAAATGATGTGTATGTTGGTGGTATCAATGGAATTTATCATTTAGATCATGAGCTGAGAGTAATGCAATCTTTGAATATTAAATCTATGTCAAATTCAGCTGTCAACAACACTGTAACTGTTTTAGCAATTGAACCAAATTTTGAATATCTTTTTGTTTGTGGAACAATAAAAAAAGGAGCTTGCACATTTCACAATTTGGATGATATCACTAAGAAATCAGTCACCTCTGACACCAGAAATGCAAGTCTTATTGGAAACCAAAAATCTGTTGTGGCATTTTTTGAAAAATCTCAGACAAGCGTTCCTTACATGTATGTAGCTATGGCTTATGATGGCCGTGCAATTTCCGATTATCCATTTACAATATCCGAACGTAAAATTCAAAGAAATCTTCAATATCATAAGATTTCTTTCAGGAATAACTTGAAATATGTTATGGCTAACAGAAATATCTCAGTTGAGTTCATCTATGGGTTCAAATATAGCAATTTTATTTTCTATGTTTCTGTAAGGAACAATGATTCAACGTACCTCCTGCGAGTTTGTGAAGAAGATGAGAATTATTATTACATTGAAATTAAACTTTACTGTTGGCTTAGTGACTACAAAATTCAATATAGCACTGCTGCTCGCTTTACCTACCTTGAAGGGAAACCAGTGCTGTTGGTGGCCTACTGGAGTGAAGAACACAAGAGATCAGCTGTTTGTGAACATAGCATGACTGAGGTGAAATGGAAAATTATGCAAACAATATCAAGTTGTAGTAAAAACAGCCATGAATTTCCAAAGTACTCACCTTGGGTTATTACTGATGAATACTGTTCAGAAGTGGTAAGTTGAATTCTTTCTTGCTTATATACATTTAAATCAAATGTACATGACTAATTAATGTACTGTACAAAAGACCCAAAAGTCCAAATTTTGCTACAAAACATTGCCATTATTTGTTTCAAGTCAGTTATTCTGGTTTAAAATAATCCCCTATAATTGAAGGCTTTACATTAAAAATGTCACAGAAAGCCTCTTAGTAGAGGAGGAAAGAGTGAAATTGGATTTTGATTCTCAATTGTACTCAATTGTATCTGTTTTACTCCTCCCTTACATCACCAAATGAAAGGTATGAATGGCTCACACTCTCTTTTTATTTCCCTTATAAAATTGATTGTTTTGTGAATATAAAATAATAATCAATGTTAATGATAATCTGGGAACTAGCTTTGACAGTAGGTAGATTATCTAAATGCAAAGCAGTATTTCACTTTGTTTTTCTAAGGAAGGCCACTGTTAATTCTTCTGATATTCACAAAATTTTTTATTACCTAAGTCTAGAGCATAGAGGTTAGCGCAAAGCTTGCACAGTTGGACTCAACATTAGAAATGGGAGGCAAGAGCACTTGCATGGATATAGGATGAGAGCAAAGGCCATTGTGGTAAAATAAAAAAAGGAAAAGAAACAGCATGTCAGTGGGTCAGAGGTTGTATTTTGCCTGTGAGTACTTTTATACCAATCAGCCATGTGGCCTTTCTTTAGATGTGGTTCAGGATCTGTGTGTAGGGGTGGTGGGGGGGCTGGCATCAGTTGTGCCCCTGAGTGGGAGCTCTACTACATTGTAAGTTCTTTTGAGTTGTGTAGAGCATTAGTAGTTGTTAGGTATGAAGTGTTTTCTGGCTCTGAAGAGAATAGCTAACCTTTGTGATGTAGTATTTTGCTATGTGATAAGGTGAGAGCATCAGTGATAAGGAAGCTAGCCCTCAGGAGCAATTATGAGGATTTGAGTTACATGCTGCTCATATTTAAATTGGGTATGATGGGATGGCATTTCTTGCTGTGAACAGTGCTTACATTTATTTGTTGTTGCAGGGAAAAAAATTGGCCTCTCCCTGACCTGTTAGTGGAAATTTTTGAGGTTTTTGTTCATGGAGTCACTACAGATTTGGCATGAAGTGTCTTGGTTAAATGTGGATAACACTTGAGTGAGAAATGTTAGGAAGTAACGAAAATTGCATAAATGTGAGCATTGCTGGAGGTGACAACATGTAAATACATAAGAGTGTAGAGAACAGAACTGAACCCAGGGGCACACACCATGTTGATAGAGTGTAGGCCAGAGATAACTCCATCAGTGCAGGCCACAGTAGCATGATCTGGCAGTAAGTTACTAATCTAAGAAATGAGAGATGGGTGAAGTCCTCAGCAGACAGTTTAGACAGATTTGTATGTCTAACATACCTAAAAGTTTTACTGGTGTCAAGAGCAATAGCATGGCTTCAACAAAACTTTGCTAAACTGAAAGCCCACTGGTCAGTGACATAATATTGTAGGTCTCTTAGTAGATCTAGCTTTATGAAAGTCATTCTGGTGGTCATTAGAATTCCTTTAATTATGTCCACTTTCTCGTACAAAACTGGACTAAAAAGTTATTAATCAGTATCAAGAAAAACTGTAATAATCCCAACCTTTTCAATATATCTAAATTTTCAGACTAATATTAGTATAGAACAGGGCATAAATCTTTTGAGAAAAACTTACTATTGTAAATGTTTAATATACTTTAATAGCTTGGTATTTAGGTATACATTAGTATATTTGAATTACTGCTCTCTTTTTTATTTGTTTTTTTTTTTATTTCTTATTCCAGCTGTTGAAATTTCTTGACTCTGGACTGAACTTCTAAGCTCTTTTATCATATTGAGTCGAACTTGGCACCCAGTTAATATAACTTATCTGGTTTTACTTCAAATGTTTCAATAGTCTTCTGCACCACATTTCTATCTAAAATGTCATATAGTACAAGCAACAGACTCTTTTTGTCTCCTGTATCAATAACTATTCACTAAAAACAAAAGCATTCTTCACTAAAATACAGAAGAGCATAGCACTTACTCCACTCAGTACTCAGCAGTAATTTGATCACTTGAGTGACAGAACTTATCTACATTAACTCACAAGCTATCAGAGAAGATCGTGGTTTTAAATCCTTAGTTGTTTACACTAGTTATTGTTCACTAGTGTGAATTAACTGCTATTTCTAGCATATTGGACGTCTGCATAGTGGTTCCATCTTAGGCTTTTTCACATAGGTTCAAGTGGTCATCCATATGAAATTCGTGTTAATCTAATTATGATATTATCTTATAAGCCTTCTCTTTATTGTTTACGTATATTTAAGTATCTACCAAGCCTTTTGATTTGTACTTGTAAGATATAGCTATTTTTAGTATATTATGAACTCTGCCAGAGCTTGGATTACTAACTGTACCATTATATTAAACTACATTAATCTGTTTCCATTGACTATAGTTTCATCTAAAAGGTTTAGAATTCTTCTTACAATTCATAGGTTCCTGCTTCCATGATAATTTGATCACCTGCATACAACAGCTCCCATGAAACACTGTTCTTCAAAGATAAGAACAATGAGATTGAGTTTTGAAATATTGGTAACATCTGTCAATAACTTGTATTCATAGCCATCAATGATATACTCCACAATCTTTCTCAATCTCTACTAGTATTTATCTAAAGGTCTCAAAGGTGACGCTCCCCTATTTTTTTTGGACTTCTCCATTTCTCATCTATCTGACTGAAACTGTTCTACTCCTGAATACATTGACTGTTCTCTCTCTGACACATGTTCCATAAATTTTAATATAACATAACATCCAGTTATATACCTGACATTCCTCCTTTTATACAGTAATAACCTATTTGCTCTTATTCCTATCCACATGCTTGTGATTGCACCTTTTATACACTCTTAGCATTTCATATATATAGGTGTCTTCTATATGCAACCTAGGCATCTAAAATTCAGACATGAATCTTTTCCATGAACAAAGAGTTTGTAAACATCCTTAATGGGAGGTGTGACAAGCTAGTCGCCTTCAAAAACACAAAGACACAATGTAATGATCATAGTCAATAATGATGACTTCATGTAAATGACTCTGTGGAAAGTGCATCCCAAATTCTTTCTTTTCAAATCTGATGAGTTGTAGAACTTCTTCAAAGTTGAAATGCTACTCAGATTAAAGTACTGATCACATATCTGCTACATACAAACATCCTGTACTATATTTGAAAAAAGCTTATTTGGATGTCAACAACTCACACACAAGTACACTACAATGACTGCATAGAGAGCCCTCTATGTAGTCATTGAAGTTGATAAAGATAGCAAACAAATCTCTTCAAATTATATCCTACTCAACCCTAAGCTTATCTTTGGACATTGAAATTAAAACAAACATCGCCATGCAATATTTATACTTAAGGTATGGGAATCAATGTAGCTACAACCAATCAACATACGAAGTGAGGGATCTGTGTACGTTAGGCATTTGTTTCTTTGTTTCAATATCTGTTGTCCAGTGTCAAGCATATATAAAAGCAGCAGTCAACTCCACTCACTATTGCTGATTGATGCTTCAAATCCCTTTCTTTCTACACTGCACAAAAATCATCATCTCCATCGCTTCATCGTTTTCTTAGATTTGTGTCAGCCCTTTTTAAGATGAGTAGACAAAGTAAGAAGAAGACTCATCAAACATTATTTGGATGCAAACAAAATACCAAAAGAAAACTTACTGTCATGTGCAGCAGATGGTGCACCTGCTATGATGGGCAAGAAATCGGGATACTTAAAAATAATGAAGGATGAAAATCCAAACATTTTGATTGTCCATTGCATCATACGCCAAGAAAACTCTCATTAAGTCTTAATGAGATTCTATGAGCTGTGATCAAGTGTGTCAGTAGCTATGTCAGTCAGTTATACTGGTTGAGTAAATGTGAGATAACGAATGACGCTGTCACTGTAATTATTGACTATTTGAATATCTTAATAAAGGACTTCAATGACAGATTTTGTGATTTGAAGGCAATGAATTTTCTCTCTTAGTTAACCACTGCTGATTGACATTTCTGATGCTGCAGTTCAATACCAAGAAGAGTAATCAGAATCAATGAAGACTTTGTTTAAATTGAAAGGTACAAATATGTGGCTAAGTAACAAGGTTGAAAGAAAATACCCCCAACATCTCTACATCAGTAAGAGAACTATTGATTCATTTTCCTTCATCTATGTTGGTTAAATGTGGATTCAATGCAGTTGACAATTTGCTGGAAGCAAGAGAAACCAGCTTGTGATTTATGGCTGAAGTTAATAAAATTGCCTCCTCAAATCAAGGATCTATACCATATGCACCAGGCACAGGGTTCTCACTAAATGAGATGAGGTATCTGTCAGCCAGGTAATTGAATTAAAAATTGTGTTTCTATATTCAAAGAAAAAATGTTGATGGGTACCATATTTTTTGTTATTAAGTGAGGCAGCAGAAAAAAGGTTGGGAAACACTGGTCTAGCATTATAGAAGATACTTGCCTAAGATGCTGCACAGTAGCGCTGAACCCAAGATAACTTGGTTGAGAAGCAAGCTTCTTAAACTACCCAGCTACATCTGTACATATGCATGTGTATGTGTATGTATATATATATATATATCATCATCATCATCATCATCGTCGTTTAACGTCCGTTCTCCATGCTAGCATGGGTTGGACGGTTCGACCGGGGTTCTGGGAAGCCAGAAGGCTGCACCAGGCTCCAGTCTAATTTGGCAATGTTTCTACAGCTGGATGCCCTTCCTAACACCAACCACTCCGTGAGTGTAGTGGGTGCTTTTTACGTGCCACCTGCACAGGTGCCAGGCGGGGCTGGCAACGGCCACGGTCAGATTGGTGTATTTTATGTGCCACCGGCACGGAAGCCAGTCGAGGCGGTGCTGGCATCGGCCACGAGTCGGATAGTGCTTTTTACGTACCACCAGACCAGGGATCCTGGCTGGTTCAATTCGATTTCGATTTCGCTTGCCCCAACATGTCTTCACAAGCAAAGGGGGTTGGCAAGGGTGCCTGTCGTACGGTCGCATTGGAGTATTTTACGTGCCACGGCCACGAGTCGGATAGTGCTTTTTACGTACCACCAGACCAGGGATCCTGGCTGGTTCAATTCGATTTCGATTTCGCTTGCCCCAACATGTCTTCACAAGCAAAGGGGGTTGGCATGGGTGCCTGTCGTACGGTCGCATTGGAGTATTTTACGTGCCACGGCCCCGAGTCGGATAGTGCTTTTTACGTACCACCAGGCCAGGGATCCTGGCTGGTTCAATTCGGTTTCGATTTCGCTTGCCCCAACATGTCTTCGCAAGCATGGGGGGTTGGGATGGGTGTCTGTCGTCGGATGAGGTTCTATATCGACTTCGCTTGCCTCAACCGGTCTTTGTGTCCAAGGGAGGAAAGGCATTCATAAGTGGGCTGGGCTCACTTGTCCTGCCTGGTCTTCTCACGTACAGAATATTTCCAAAGGTCTCGGTCTCTGGTCATTTCCTCAGTGAGGCCTAAAGTTCGAAGGTCGTGCTTCACCACCTCGTCCCAGGTTTTCCTGGGTCTACCTCTTCCACGGGTTCCCTCAACTGCTAGGGATTGGCACTTTCTCACACACCTATCTTCATCCATTCTCGCCACATGACCATACCAGCGCAATCGTCTCTCTTGCACACCACAACTGATGCTTCTTAGGTACAACATTTCTCTCAAGGTGCTAACGCTCTGTCGAGTATGTACACTGACATTACACATCCATCGGAGCATACTGGCTTCATTCCTCACGAGCTTACGCATGTCCTCAGCAGTCACAGCCCATGTTTCGCTGCCATGTAGCATGGCTGTTCGTACACACGCATCATACAGTCTGCCTTTTACTCTGAGCGAGAGGCCTTTAGTCACCAGCAGAGGTAAGAGCTCCCTAAACTTTGCCCAGGCTATTCTTATTCTAGCAGTTACACTTTCAGCGCACCCACCCCCACTACTGACTTGGTCACCTAGATAACGGAAGCTATCAACTACTTCTAGTTTTTCCCCCTGGAAAGTGACGGAAGTTGTTTTCTGCAGATTTTCGGAGGTTAATGCTCCCGAGCATCTGCCACATACAAAAACTATCTTCCCAGTTAGCCTACCTTTGACATTGCTGCACCTCTTATGTGTCCATAGCTTACACTGGGTACATCTTATAGAGTTTCTACCTACACCTTTTCTACAGATCGAGCAGGGCCATCTTCCTGAAGATATTTGTGGATTGTCTACCTTTCTACTTATTAGTACTTTGGTTTTAGCTAGGTTGACTCTAAGGCCCCTTGATTCTAAACCCTCCTTCCACACCTGGAACTTCTCCTCCAGTTCTGATAGTGACCCAGCAATAAGAGCAAGGTCGTCAGCGTAGAGGAGCTCCCAGGGACAGCCTGTCTTGAATTCCTCCGTAATTGCCTGGAATACTATGATAAATAGGAGGGGGCTGAGTACTGAACCCTGGTGGACCCCAACCTCTACTTTGAATTCTTCTGTGTACATGTTGCCAACCCTAACCTTACTTACGGCATCTCTGTACATGGCTTGCACAGTCCTCACCAGCCATTCATCTATCCCTAGTTTCCTCATTGACCACCAGATAAGGGATCGGGGGACCCTATCAAAAGCTTTCTCCATGTCAACGAAAGCCAGGTACAGGGGCTTATCTTTGGCTAGGTATTTCTCCTGCAGCTGCCTTACCAGGAATATAGCATCAGTGGTACTTTTTCCTGGCACGAACCCAAACTGCATCTCATCTAAACTAACTCTCTCTCTGATTAGTTGGGCTATGACCCTCTCCGTAACCTTCATTACTTGATCCAACAGCTTGATACCTCTGTAATTATTTGTATCTAGGGCATCACCTTTACCTTTGTAGCAGTTGACTAGTATGCTGCTGCACCAGTCATTGGGTATGACTCCTTCGTGTATCACCTGGTTGACTATACGGGTGACTAGGTTATAGCCGACACTGCCAGATATTTTGAGCATCTCTGCAGTAATTCCTGATGGGCCTGGGGCTTTCCCTGTCTTCATGCTTCTAATTGCCTTAGCTACCACGGAACTATCAACTCGGATAGCTGGTCCCTCTGTAGGGTCAACATTCGGCAGACTCTCTTTATCCCATTCATTTTCCTCATTCAGTAACCTTTCATAGTGGCGTCTCCAAGCTTCTCTCTTTGCATCCTCATTTAGCGCAAGTGAACCATCCTCCATGCGAACACATTTCTCTCCTACCACATCACGATTCTCTCTCACACACTGTCTTGCAACACGAAATACCTCAAGTCTTTCATCCTCACGGCGCAGGACATTGGCAAATTTTCTCTTATCTGCTTCCCCTCTGGCTAGATAGACCTGTCTCCTAGCTTCCCTTCTGGCAGTCTGATACCCTTCCCTGCTACCACCGTTCTTCCAGGCCTTCCAAGCCTGTTTCTTTTGTCTAATAGCCCTGTCAACAATATTGTTCCACCACCACGTTATTTTGGGTCTTAAGGGGACTTTGCACCAGCCACAGATCTGGTCAGCGGCTTTCAGCAGGTTGTCCCTCAGAAACGTCCAGTTGTCTTCTACCCCATGTGTAGCTATACCCCCTTCCACTTCGTCAAAGGCTTCAAGTAACATATCTCTAAATCTCTGTCCATTCGCAGGGGCTTTAAGCTTCCAGACCCTTCTTCTCCATGTTGGTCGTCTTCTAGTCGCCCTCTTAGTCCTGATCCTAAAGTCACTAACTACCAGTCTATGTTGTGGGGTGCATTCTTCGCCTGGGAAGGTTTTGGCATTTTTAAGCAGCCATCTTTCCCTTTTTCTGGCAAGGATGTAGTCGATTTGGCTAGTATGCCGGCCCGATCGGTAGGTGACCAGGTGGCTTGTTGGTTTCCTGAAGTTAGTGTTGCAGACCATAAGACTATTCGCATCGCAGAACTCCAGCAGCCTGGTTCCCTCCTCGTTGCGGGAACCATAACCGTAGCCTCCATGTACGCCATGGAAGCCCCCAGCATGTCGTCCAACATGCCCATTGAAATCACCAGCCACAAAGAGAAGGTCCCTGTCGTTCGTCGATGAGGTGGTCTGCAGTAGGGTGTCATAGAAACTGTCTTTCTGTCCATCGGGTAGCCCTGGCTGAGGGGCATAGGCCGATATAATGGTTGGCTGAGGGGCATATATATATATATATATATATATATATATAGTACCGGAGTAAACACATAAATGTGAAACAAGGTGGAAAAAAGAGTACTCAAATACCAGTGGTAGAGTAATATGCTTTATTTTAAGCAGCAGAAAATTCAACAAAATCTGTTACTCTGAGTTTCTCGTTGCCGTTCATCAGACAGTTTTTGCTAGAATGGAACTGATATATCAGTTCCATTCTAGCAAAAACTGTCTGATGAACGGCAACGAGAAACTCAGAGTAACAGATTTTGTTGAATTTTCTGCTGCTTAAAATAAAGTATATATATAGTAGAAATATGTTACGAAAAGAAAATATAAAATACACGTGGAAATGTAAGGGTAAAATATGAAAAATCAACGAAAATGCATATATATATATATTATATATATATATATATATATATATATATATATATATACATATATACATATATATATATATGTATATATATATATATATATATATATATATATATACCAGCATGGAAGGTGAACAGCGTCATCAACTTGTATCCAAGTAGTAGATCTGTAGCAAGTGACTGAGCCTCTCCATCTTGATGAGTAAAAATCTACCAGGATGTGGCTTGAGACTAGGGGTTTCTTGCTGACCAAACCTGTCCCCATTACCTGGTTTACCATCGCTACTGGACTTAAAGAAAGGCACAGAGAAGTTCATTGTTCAAACTGCAGATGGCCTTCACATGAGTTTGCTTAGGGTGGACTATGTGTTGTGATCACAAGCCCCATGTGCTTGGCCACCCACCTTCACCAGCAGCACTACTGGGATTCGGAACATACTGTATCTGGTTAGGATGGTTGCAGTGGGCTATGAGATTTCTCAGATGTAATCAAGATCCACCTTGTTTGCATCAGCTCACATGGAAGCAGTAGTTTTACATCAGAGTTTTCCTCTCCTAGAAGACTGTCTTTCAGGCTGACAAACTCCATCTACTCATAAGCAAACATGCTAGTCAACCCATAGCTGGAACCCTAGCAGTTGCTACTACTCTGGGTCAGAGTAGATCTGGGAACAATAATGGATAGGTAGTGGTTCCACTATCCTCAAAACTCTGAAACTCCTACATCAAGGACCCCACCACATGCATGCAGTCCATCATTCATAAACCAGTGTGGTAGAAAGATTTAGTAGGTATATTTGGAAAATCATCGAATGATCATCCTAGATTAATAAAATCAATGCAGTTGATGAATAGCATTAACTTATGTAGTGTGACAGCTATAACATAGGCACAAGAATAGGTGAGTGCTTCAGCAGTTTCCCTTTTGCATTACAAGGTTTTTTTTAGTTCAATATCACTGCACAGCTTTTTGAGAAAATATTTTTTCCTATAACCTCAGGATGACCAAAATCTTGAGATTGAAATTTGGTAGATGGAAACTGAAAAAACCCATTTTAAGAACCAATTCTATTTGGAGGCTATAGTTTTAATCTGTCCCTTGACAGTCGATTACATAGACCCCAGTGCGAAACTGGTACTTTATTTATTGACCCAGAAAGGATGAAATACAGACGAAATACAGCTACACATTTTGCCTGGCATGCTAACGTTTCTGCCAGCTCGCCATATATATGCATATATATATATATATGTATGTGTGTGTATATGTTTGTGTGTCTGGTTTTGTCCCCACCCCTCAACATCGCTTGACAACCAATGCTGGTGTGTTTACGTCCCTTTAACTTAGCGGTTCAGCAAAAGAGACCAATAGAATAAGTACTAGGCTTACAAAGTATAAGTCTTGGGGTCGATTTGCTCGACTAAAGGCGGTGCTCCAGCATGACCACAATCAAATGACTGAAACAAGTAAAAGAGTAAAGAGTAAAAGAGAGAGTTGAATGCTCTTGCTGCAGCTAACTTTTATCTGTTTTTCTATATAGCTTTGAAGACAAAGCAAGAGGATGATTTGTTGACTGGAAAATTGGCAATAACACTGCTCATATGTTACAACTTTTGTAGAAGGGAGATGTAAACAAACACAGACATTCAGTGATACATGAACATACATATACATGTATACACACACACACACACACACACACACACGTGCACATGCAATAGTCTTTTTCCATTTACCACATTCATAAAGTTTTACTCAACCTGGGACAATAGTAAAATACACTTGCCCAGAGTGCCACTCAGTTTCCTCCTCCTCATCATCATCATCATCATCATCATCATCCTCATCATTCATACCACCACTGTTATGTTTTTACATTATCTTCCTGTCTATCATTTTTCTTGATTCAGAAACCGATATCTTTCTGTTTAACAGGCGCACGATGGTATCACAGAGGAAACATGTGGTATTGCTGACAACGTGTACATTTCTAGAAAAATGCCGATGGCAGAGTCAGCTTCATTCAATCTATCCACTTACATAACTGCTATACAACTCTATACCGCGGAGCACCGCCCAGTTTATCTTCTTGGAACAAAAGATGGTCATTTACTGAAAATTGTAAGTTTTGTTTCTTTTTCCTTTCCTTTCTTCTCTCCAGTGGCTCTTGTTGATCAAGCACATTTTCTATAAAATCTTGTCCAGCTTCTATGCAGTTTGTTTGAAATTCCACGGGAATAAGTACCTAACCTGGAAACAAGTAAGTCAATGATAGGAAGAACATCTGGTTGTAAGGCGGTGAGCTGGCAGAAACGTTAGCACGGTGGGTGAAATGTTTAGCGGTATTTTGTCTGCCGCTACGTTCTGAGTTCAAATTCTGCCGAGGTCGACTTTGCCTTTCATCCTTTTGGGGTCGATAAATTAAGTACCAGTTCGCACTGGGGTCGATCTAATCAACTTAATCCGTTTGTCTGTCCTTGTTTGTCCCCTCTATGTTTAGCCCCTTGTGGGTAATAAAGAAATAGGAAGAACATCTGGTTGTAGAATACTACCTCATTTCAAGTCTCATCCAACGCATGCTTATGTAAGAGAGGCAGACATAAAAAAAGGAAGATGACAATGATAATTCTTTTTTTAAAATTAAAAAAAGAAAATGTTTTTATCATTCAGTTATCTTTTTATCTTATGCTTGTTTCGGTCATTAGACTGTGGTCATGCTGGGGCACAGCCTTGAAGAATTTTTAGTTGGCTGAATTGACCCCAGTAATTTTTTTAAACTTGGTACTTATTTTATTGGTCGCTTTTTGTGGAACTGCTGTGTTATGGGAACATAAGCAAACCAGCAGTGGTTGTCAAGTAGTGATGGAGAACAAACACATGCGCACACACACACAAACACATATACAGGATGTCTATAAAGTGAGAGTGCAATTTAGTTCTATCATGTATAGTTACAAAACTACAAGTATTTTGAATTGCTCACAGATCTTATTGAAACCCTGGTCTTAAGGGTATTGTGAAAAGCCTGGTTGGAGGTCCAACCTTCTGAGTTCTTTTGCAGGGCTTTTTTACTGCTATTTCTAGCAGTTAGAGTGATCACATAAGAACTCCAACAGTGACTCACTTGAAGGATAGTAAAAGTGGAATGTAAATCAATCAAGAATCAAATCTTTTTCTGAAGTCCTTAATCTACCTATTCATCTGTTCATTGACTATCTGAAGTTATTGTCAAAACTTAAGCCATTTTTTTTTTCCTTTCAGAGAAAAACTACTCCAGAAAATATGTTTCACATTGTAATGGATTATGATGTGAGTGAAGGAAGTGGTCATCCAATTGAAAGGGACCTCGAATTAATAGGGAACAAAACAGCTTATGTGCTAAGTGGTTCTAAGGTAATTTCCATATTGGCACACTTAGTTAACTCATACTCTAATTACCTACCTATTAATCCAGTTTTTGTGAATGTCACACATTTTCAGTGAATCATCTGATAAAAGTCGCAATATTTATTGGTCTAGAGGTGACAAATATCAAAGGGATTGTGTCAATGCAAATAACACAGCATTAGTCATGATATGTTATATCAAGTTTGTAGCCTCACATTTCTGTGTTCAAATCCTGCTGAGGATTCACTCAATTGCTATTTGAAGTTTCATGCACATAAGGTACATGCACAATCAGTCAGATAATATTTGGTGAATGGCTGAAGCTGTGTCCACTACACACCAGCTAAGTCTGTTCGTATTTGTCAACATGGGCATTGTTGTCAAAAAAATTGTAGCAAGTCCTGGAGTGTCTTGTTTTAAGAGAACCTACCCTTTCAGACCAGAAGGCACACCAATTCAATTCTTGTCCTTTAAGTTTTCAGACAAATTAGCTGGAAGATCAGTAGATTTCCTAGCAAACCTTAAGTACCTAAGACTGGAGCCCTTCCAAAAACCATCAATAAAACCATTTCATACTTATGTCACAAAACTGTAGGCTTTGCTAAGCCAAAAGGTTTTAAATATTAAAACAGTCAGCAGTATTTCAGGACCATCATCATCATCATCATCATCATCCTCGTTTAATGTTCACTTTCCATGCTAGCATGGGTTGGACGGTTTGACTGAGGATTAACAAGCGGGAGGCTGCACCATGCTCCAATCTGTTTTAGTAAGGTTTCTACAGCTGGATACCTTTCCTAATGTCAACCACTCCAAGAGTGTAGTGTGTTCTTTTTACATTCCACTGGCACAGGAGCCAGTCGGGCAGTACTGGCATCAACCATGCTCAAATGGTGCTTTTTGCATGTCACTGGCACAGGCGCCAGTGAGGCAGCACTGGCATCAGTTATGCTTGAATGATGCTTTTTTACATGGCACTGGCACAGGTGCTGGCCAGGCGCCACTGGCATCAGCCACATTCAAATGTTGCTATTTATTTGCCATTGGCACAGGTGCCAACTGGCATTGGCCACAACTACAATTTCACTCATTTCAACAGGTTTTCACAAGCACGGCATCTTGAAGGGTACTTTTAAACAGGCCAAATTATACAACACTGTCATTAGCCACGACTACAATCTCATGGCTTGCCGGGTCTTCTCAAGCACAGTATATCTCCAAAGGTCTCAGCCACATGTCATTACCTCTGTGAGTCCCATTGTTCAAAGGTTGTGCTTCACCACCTCATACCATGTCTTCCTGGGTCTACCTCTTCCACAGGTTCCCTCCACTGTTAGAGTGTGATACTTCACACAATTGTCCACATCCATATGCAACACATGACCATACCAGCACAGTCATCTCTCTTGCATGCCAAATCTGATGCTTTTTGTGTCCAACTTTTCTTTTGGGGTGCTTACACTCTATCATGTATGCACACTGACATTACACATCCAGTGGAACATACTAGTTTCATTTCTTTCAAGGCTACACATGTTTTCAGCAGTCACAGCCCATGTTTTACTGCTGTGTAGCATGGCTGTTTGCACACAGGCATCATACAGTCTGTCTTTCACTCCAAGCAAGAGGCCCTTTGTTACCAGCAGAGGTAGGAGCTCAGAGATTATTTAATTTCTGTTATCAGAAAAATTCTTCTTCAACCACTTCTATGTGCTCAAAAATCCAAGGACATGTGATACAAAACTAATGCCATCAGCTCTAGCAAACATTGTGAAATTGTTACCTCTTGATGACTACTGGTCTGGACAGTGTAGTTTCTCTTACACTTCAGCAATTCAACCAACAATATTTCTAACTTCTCAAATATTCAGTTACATAGACTCATCAAGCCAAGTGAAATCATAATCGTGACCGTTACTGGAGTCATGTAAATGGCACTTGTGAAATTGTAATCATGGCTGTTGCATGATCTGCAAAAGGATCTGTGAATATTGGGCCTCATGGAGTCGAGGGATGAGGTGATGAAACATGATCTTTGAATACTGGGTCTCATGGAGGTGATGACAAGTGACCAGGACCTTGACGATATTCTGTATTTGAAAAGACTTGTCAAGCCAAGTGAAACCGTAGTTGTGTCCATTCCCAGTTTCATGTAAATAGCACCCATGCTAGTAGCACGTAAAAAGCACCCATTATACTCTCAGAATGGTTGGCATTGGGAAGGGCACCTAGCTGTAGAAACCATGCCAAATAATCAGACTGGAACCTGGTGCAGCTCTCCAGCTTATCAGTGTTAGTCAAACCATCTAACTCATGCCAGCATGGAAAGTGGACGTTAAATGGTAGTGGTAGCCCTCCTTCACAATGAGAACTAGTTTAGTAAATGTACGGCACTTACAACCAGTCAAAAAACATAGCTTGAAATCTGTGTTGTGTACCAAGTAGAAATGATATGAAACAGTAGAATCAAAAGTGAAACTACATATTTGTGAGATGAACTTTTTAACTACATGCCAATGTTACTGCTATTGGTTGTATTGATTGCCCCAAGGTCAGCTGTGATTGAGTGAACCTTTGATCAAAGGTATTCTATCTCTGCCTGTACCATTTCTTTAGCGGTAAGTAAGACTACTTTATCTAATGTGTCATTTTCTTTAAAATGATACATAGGTTGAATAGTATACTCAATCATATACACATTCTTTCATTCCTTTACTTGATTGTACAGCACACACACACACACACACATACACTCTACTTTATACTTTTAATGGTTTCAGACATTGAGCCACGGCTATGCTGAGACTCCCCTTCAAAGGTTTAAGTGATCATATCAGTCACAGAACTTATTTTAGTTTCTTACTTATTTTATTGATATCCATTGATATCCAATAAAAGCACCAACCGATCGTGGCTGTTGCCAGCCTCGCCTGGCATGTAAAAAGCACCCACTATGCTCACAGAGTGATTGGCGTTAGGAAGGGCATCCAGCTGTAGAAACTCTGCCAGAGCAGACTGGACCCTGGTGCAGCCTCCTGGCTTCCCAGACCCTAGTCAAAACGTCCAACCCACGCTAGCATGGAAAGCAGACGTTAAACGATGATGATGATGATGATGATGATGATGATGATGATGATGATGATGATGATGGTGATGATGAACAGTTGTTGGACTGCTAATTAAAGATATTAAATATTTATTCATTTATTTATGTTTGAAAATGACTACTTCTCTTTTTTATTATTATATTTCAGGTGACTCGATTTCCACTCGTCTCCTGTAGTGTTTATTCAAGTTGTCGAACCTGTGTAACAGCAAACGATGTTATAAAATGTGGCTGGTGTAAGAATAAGTGCACAACACACTCTGCATGCAAGGAAATTGCATGGTATCCCGATTTCTGTAAACCTGTTATAACATCTGTAAGAATCATCTTTTTTTTTTCCTTCTTTATATACATATATTTTAAACTTTTTATTAATTGATTAGGTGATGGAGGGCAGTGCATGTAAAGAAAGTTCAAGTCATGATGATGATGATGATATACATATATATATATATATATATATATATATATATATATATATGTATGTATGTATGTATGTATGTATGCATTAAAATGTAGTTTTGGTGAAGCATTGTGAAGTATATTATATACGTATATATATATATATAATATATATATATATATATATATATATATATATATATATATATGTATATATGTGTGTATATATGTATATGTATAATTGTAACTGAGTTACAATTGATAATGTAAGTATGCAAATTGATGTATTTGTAGAGAGTTGTTTGGTGAATAAAGAATTAACAGTACCAGTTTACTGCCCTTATCCACTAATATTGTGTTAAATCATTTAGTCCAGCAGTGCCTAACTTTTTTGTCAGTCCAGCACCCCACCTTAAATTTGCCATATTAGTATTCAAATGAAGGTAATGTTTAACCCTTTAGCATTCAGATTACCGATCAAATGTAATACTTATTTATTCACATTAAAAAAAAATTAATCATTTCGAAGAAATTTCATTTTAGAATGACATTGTAGAGTAGATGTGAGATGCTGGATCTAGTCGATTTGAACATAAAAAATAGAAAACTTAGGCTAGATATGAGCAATCTACATGCTAAAGGGTTAATTTAATTTCCAGTGCCCTCTAAAATGTATTTTACTACTCTGTGTGAGTATTAGCACCCTGAGCTGGAATACACTGCCTAATTCTACTGACTTCCTCTACTTATGTCTGTCACTCTAAATGATGGCATCTACCCTAAAGATTAGATACAAACATCTAAGTTTTTAGAACTATACAATTAATACTTGCATAAACTAAGAACTTATTTTAAAAGAAATTTTTTTGTTTTCAATTTTCTTAGATTTATCCAAAATCCGGTCCATTTGAGGGCAAAACAGTCTTGACCATCAAAGGTGATTATTTCACCAATAAAAATGATGAAAATGCTCACATTCAGGTCCATATCAAAGACAAAGAATGTACTGTACTACAATATAACGAGACAATGTAAGCTTATATGAGTTTCCACTTTATTTGTTATTGTTGTCATTAGATGAGTAGAAATTGTAAAGACCTGGAACTTAATAAAGAAAAAACTAGCAGGATTTAGATCTCATCATTGTTTTAATGTTCACTTTTCAATGCTTGCTTAAGTTAGACAGAATTTGTTAAGGCATATTTTCTAAACATAGATGCCCTTCCGGTCACAAACCTTCACCTGTTTCCAGACAAGGTAATATTTCACCATGACCTGTCATGTTTCCACAGAAAATTTCGTCATGAAGAGCACTGTAATGACAATGACACTCATATGCAGCTATCACACAATGTCAAGGCAAGGAGACAGTAGCACACATTCACACCCATGCATGCACACATCCATACACA
The DNA here is from genome assembly GCF_006345805.1 of Octopus sinensis. Taxonomy (NCBI): domain Eukaryota; kingdom Metazoa; phylum Mollusca; class Cephalopoda; order Octopoda; family Octopodidae; genus Octopus; species Octopus sinensis. The sequence goes on along the minus strand of NC_042998.1, from coordinate 100,706,590 downwards.
CACACATGCATATGATGGACTCTCCCATCAGTTTTGATGTATGAGGATCTGACAACCTGCACTTTCTTTGTCAGTCATAACGTTTATGTTGAATGTGAAATTTGAGTCCTGCCAATGATTTGCAAAGGAGCCCACAGAAGTTGCAAGTATGAGGATTACAGGTCAGCACAAGTGGTATATTTCCAGCTGCTTTTCTTCTTTTATGTATATGTATACATGTACGTATATATATATGTGTACGCATATATGCATGCATATATATAGATTTATATATATATATATATATATATATATTATATATATATATATATATATGTATTCATATATACATATATATCTGTATATATACATTCAGTTCAGTACAATAAGAGCACAGATATGATGCAATTTCAGCACACAAGCTGTGGCCATGCTGGGGCACTGCCATTTGGTGTTGCTACATACTTCATGAATGCTTTTTAGTAATTGACATTTGGTGCATAAGGGAGTTTGATGCCGCTGCCCTCATCTGCACCTCCTGCTGCAAAGCTGGTTCATTTGGGACACTTGACAGTAAGAGGTCCAACTTTGTTTTGAAGACACCTACATCCACCCCATGCAGGTCTCTCAGGTCCTTCAGGAGGATATTGAAGAGCTGTGGTTCTATATAGCCCAGTATCTTGTCCTATATCTTGATGGCAAATTTGGAGTCCTTGGCACTATGCAGTGGTAGTCAGTTCTAGTATTTGTGTAACTCTCCATGCCAAAGTTTGAGACAAGTCCTTCCAAGATCTTCCAGATGTATATTATGGCATATCTTTCTTGCCTATGCTCTAAGGGATAGTCTTAATCTCTTGAGTCTTTCCCAGTAGTATATATGCTGCATAGAGGCTATCTTCTTCATGTAGCTTCGTTGGATTGCCTCAAGTTCTGAGATTAATTTGACACTGGTTAGTGACCATAGCTGAGAGCAATAGTCAAAGTGGCTTAGGACAAGTGTCCTCTAGAGGACCATCATGGTTTCTTGATCTCTTGTTCTAAAAGTTCTAAGAATTCATCCGGTCAGCCGCCTGCATTTCATTGCTAATTTAGCAACATGCACATGGAAGGATGCATCATTACTCATGTAAATGTCCAGGTCTCACACTAACTGTGCTTCTTTGATTGCAATCCCTCCAGGTCCAGTGTATTTAATGGGTATTACATTTAGTTTTGCATGCGGATAGCACAAGGCTTGAAACTTTTCAGCATTAAACTGCATGCTATTCTTTTCAGCCCACTTGTATATTTCATCCAGCTCATATTGCAGGTGCATAGTGTCTTCAGGGTTCTGTATTCCCTGTGAAAATTTTGTATCATCTGCATAACTTGTGATTATGGCTCTCTGTGTGACTGAGGGCATGTCTGAGAGAGCCATCAGAACAGTGCTTTTGTGGAACACCACTCACTATTTGTGTGTCATTGGAGGTGGCCCCATTGGCTACTACCCACTGCCTTCTATCCTTTAGAAAGTCATGAAGCTATCTCCCAATTTTCCAACTATGCCGAGATCACGCAGTTTGTGACATGTCATTTCATGATCGACTTTATCAAAGGCCTTATATCACTTCCACATTTGAGTGGTTGAGTAGCTGTTTCAGCACTCAGAGCATATACATGCATGTATATATTTGTGTATATTTGGAGCATCATAAGTGAAACGTGTGGTCAAGCATTGTCATGAAGAATGATTAGCCCTCTTCTGTTGACCAGTCTGGGGTGGAGGAGTAGCAGTTTTTCGTTCATTTTGGTAATTTCATGGCAATATGTTTCTGCAGTAATGGTTTTTGTCAGGTTTTAAGAAGTTATAGTGGATAAGTCCAGCAGTACACCACTAAACAGTCATCATAACCCTCTTTTTGAAGAGCTCAGGTTTAGGGAAGGTCTTCAGTGCTTCATTTTGGTCCAACCACTGCAAAGAACATCTTTTATTATTGTACAGAATCCTCTTTTCATTGCAAGTTACAATACGGTCAAGAAATGGATCGGTCTGGTTATGGAGAAGAAGCAACAAGCAAATTTCATATTTGCACATTTTCTGATTTTCATTTAAATCATGTGATACCTATTTGTCGAGTTTTTTTTTTTATTTCCCATTCGCATGCAAATGGTTGCCAGCAGTTTTCTGGCTAACTTGAAGTTCTTTTGCCATTTCTCAAGTGGTTTTCTGTGGATCTGTTTCAATGACTGTCTTTAATTGATCATCATCGATGACAGATGGGTGTCCACTATGCTCACCATCTTGAAGGATCAGGTTTACACTGCAAAATCGTTTAAGCCATATTCGAGCTGACCACTCACTGGTCATTTCCTCACCAATTGTTTCATTGATATCGCGAGCAGTTTCAGCTGCTTTATGTCATTTTTTGAAGTTGAATAGCAAAATTGCTCGAATATCGCATTTTGACAGTTCCATTTCAGATGATTGTAACAACAGTGAAAAAATATCAATGTTAATTTATTGATGCATTTGTGCAAGTCTATGTCTGTATTATCTGACAAATGCAAAAAATGTTTCAAAAAAATTCAAAACACTGCAAAAATCCGCTACAAATTCTTCATGGTACCAAACGTTACTTACTTTTTACTCAACCTGATACAGCAGGTCAAGCAACTATGTTAATTCTACACAATTGCTCAACCTGCTAGAAATAACAACACACTACTTATTTCTCATTTTATTTTAATAATCATTACTAGTAGTGATATAATTACTAGTATTGATAAAATTTAGCATGTTAATTATGTTACCCCACCAACCCCTAAAGCCTAACACCCACTTCAATATACCTAAAGCCCCATTGGAGGCAGTACCACCCACTTTGAAAACCACTGGTCTAGAATGTCTGTGTTCATATACTTGTTGGTCAGAGTTAACTCACGGCTAAACAATGACAACTCACGTGTTTTAATATCTTTCACTTGAATGGCTTTACCTTTTTCTTTTGTTATATATAATTTCAGGATTAAATGCCTGACTCAGAAGCAGAAAGATAATGTAAGCAGTATTCACGTAACAGCAAAAGCACTCAGTAAAGTGTCAAATCAACCAAACATCAATGGACAAAATAGCAGCGACGAATTTTTCTATTTCTATGTACGTATACCCATAATATAGAGACATATTCCTTGATTTTTCCCCTTTTGGAATTTATCCTCAGTATCAATGTATATTCTTGTTCTGAATATCCACATTAGATGAAGACTAATCATTTCTGATTTACACTAAAATTCTGAAAATTAAAGTTGCTGGTAAGATGAAAAGAATGCTAGTGATAAGAATATGAGATGATAAGAAAAATAGTGATGATGATAATGATCATCATCATGGAAGCAATGTGGCTGATGCTGGTGTCACATAACTGGCACTCATACCAGTGGCACATAAAAAGCACCGTGCCAATGCCAGTGTCATGTAACCGTTACATAAAAGCACCCATTATACTCTGAGTGGTAGGCATTAGGAAGGGCATCCAGCCATAGAAACCATGCCAAATGAGACTGGAATCTGATACAGCCCCTCAGCTTATAAGCCCTAATCAAACCATCCATCCTATGCTAGCATTGACAATGGACATTAAATGATGGTGATGCTGATGATCATCACTGTCATGATTAAACCAATTAAAATTATCACAATACCACTGTGATGAAATGAAAGAATGGATTTAGGAACAGATCAATAAAATAAAGATTGATAAAAAACAAGTTTTCTTAATAATTGTTTCTCCTGTTCAGCTTAAACTAACTCTTGTAAATGGATCTAGACAGGGTATCCCTCATTTTAGAATGGTAATATTCTGAGTAACTTCTCAGTTTTTAAGATGGTGAGGTGCAATTTGAGAGAGATTTAATTGTAATTTCTAACTAGTCACATGATGTACAGTCTTATACATTGGTTACAATGTCTTCTTCAGTACTTTCACAGCCTACTGCTTTAGAGGGTTAATGGATATGTCACTGTTTTGACTCTGTTGACTCTGATCAAACAGACCTACAGTCAAGATGTTCCAGCCATAACCACCCCATGATTTTGTGTACTACCTTATGTGTCCTGTCTTTAAGACAGCAGTGTGCAGTTTGAGGGAGATTTGGGTGCAATTTCTTGCATATTAAGCAGCTACATAGAAGCTTCTTCAATAGTTTGGGTTACAAACGTTATTGCCAGAAATTTTGGGGTAAGGCTTATTCAGTTAAATCAACCCTAGGACTTGACTTTTACTTTATCAAACCTGAAAGAATGAAAGCAAAGATGGCTTTAGTAGAAGCTGTACTTAGAATATAAAAAGTCAAAGTAGATACCACAAGGTACTTTTCGCTGATACTCTTATGATTATGTCAATCCACTGCTCTTAATAATAGTTTCTTACAAAGGCGTGAAATTTGCGGGGAAAGGTTAGTCAGTCATATTGGTTTCAAATTTTGGCACAAATCTAGCAATTTCAGGGGATGGGTAAGTCAATTACATAGACACCAATGCTCAACTGGTCCTTATTTTATCAACCCCAAAGAACGAAGAACAAAGTCAACCTCAAGTGGAATTTGAACTTAGAATGTAAAGACAGACAAAATTCCAGTGCTAACGATTCTTCCAGTTCACAGCCTTAAGATTGGTCACTTATATTGACTCCACCACTTGATAGAAGCATAAAAGTCTTAGTCTTGATTTCATGACATTAAGATGTAGACAAGAGATACATTTTCTGCAGAATAAGATGCTAGATCATCTCAAGTTAATAATCCCAGATGATTTGACAACCAGTCTTTGATATCTAAATGCCATGGAATAGACTTTCTTAATGTTACCCAAGGACCATGGGGTAGTGTAAATTCTACCCCTTTTGTTCCTACTCAAAAGAAATCATTTATATTTCACTATTCGAGCTTTTAGTCACCTTGTTTTCATTGTTATTATCATCTTTTTCATAAATTACAGAAGCCAGAAATCTATAATTTTACTCCAAAATTTGGACCTAAATCTGGTGGCACAAAATGTACTATCACTGGAACCAAGCTAAATATTGGATCTTCTGCAACTGTTATGATAGCGTCAAGAAATTTCACAATTGTAAAGTAAGTATTAGAATCAATTCTCTTTGATATTTATATACATTCTTTCTTTTTTTTTGTAAGATTTGAGGGCATTGAAGTTAGTAAATCAGGTGATGCCACTCTCCCATGAGGTAATCCCTCCCTTTATTTTTTTAATCCCTCTATCAGTAATAAAATTGAGTTACACTGCCATGTGACTTGCAATGTTTGATAATATTACTAAATTGTCAGTCTGTCATCAGTCACTGTTGCCACATTCACCTTCCTACTCCCAGTGGCCCATTCTATAACCCTGGACAAATGGCATAGTGGTTAAGAGCGCGGGCTACTAACCCCAAGATTCTGAGTTTGATTCCAGGCAGTGACCTGAATAATAATAATAATAATAATAATAATAATAATAATAATAATAATAATAACAACAACAGCAACAACAACAATGAAAAATACCTTAGGAATGAGAACCCAAGTTCGAAATTTCCCCAAGACACCTGATGAAGGCTGAAGGATATATCAGCCAAAACGTTGTGTTAACATCAAACAAGATGAGGGCAAATATCTGTCAAATGTAAATAATTCCTCATCTCTTAAAAAATAAAAAAAATTTTTTAAATTTAAATTAAAAAAATATAAAAAACACGAGCATATGGCGTAGTGGTTAAGAGCGCAGGCTACTAACCCCAAGATTCCGAGTTCGATTCCAGACAGTGACTTGAATAATAATAATAATAATAATAAAAACATCAAAAAATACCTTAGGAATGAGATCCCAGGTTCAAAATTTCCCCAAGACACCTGATGAAGGCTGGAGGGTATATCAGCCAAAACGTTGTGTTAACAACAAACAAGATGAAGACAAATATCCATTAAATGTAAATAATGTAAATAACACACGCTCTATGTTTGGTCATTGCTTCAGCTTTATTATTATTTTTGTTTCTTAGTCAAAGCTCTTTCGTCACACATTTGTATTTGTGTGTGTGTTTGCTCTACATTATTTGTATCCATGTCTTTCATTTAGTTATTTTATTTGTTTGTTTATTTACTTATTCATTTGTTTTTTATATAAGTAAATAAACGAATAAATCACGTGACCAACCAGGCTATCAGATGTTGCTACACATCGCTGGTCACAATGCGCTTCACATTGTTTTAGCCTTCAAATGACGCCACCCAGCTGGCTAAGTGAGCAGGCCAACAGAAGAAAGACTGAGAGAAAGTTGTGGTGAAAGGGTACAGCAGGGATCGCCACCACCCCTTGCTGGAGCCTCGTGCAGCTTTAGGTGTTTTCACTCAATAACACTCACAACACCCGGTCTGGGAATCGAAACCGCAATCCTACAACCGTGAGTCTGCTGCCCTAACCACTAAGCCATTGCGCCTCCACAAATGAATAAATAAAATAACTAAATATAAGATTCAAGTACAGTGCAGTAGACAAACTCATATACACACATACAAAACATATGCACATAACTTAAACTAACTTGTGGGTATCAAAAATTCTGTACATGTTGCATGTGTTCATAAAATGATATATTTTCTTTTTGCAACTTTGAACATGAAGCTAAGAACACCGAGTCTATATTTGTCAGCAAACAAAACTTTGGTTTCATAAGCTGTGCATTTATTTCTAATTTAGCAGAAAAATACTATCTGGAATTAGTTTAAAGCAAGTTCATATAAAATTGTGTATTTTCATTTGCTTTCAGACGAACAGATACTGAAATCATTGCCAAAACACCGTCAGTTGACTTTCTAGGTCAAGGCAGCCTAAGAGTCATTATTGATGGCAGTAACATGAAGCAACCTGATGGATTCACCTATACAGAAGACCCAACAATTTCTCATGTTAACTCAACACACAGCATCCAGAGGTGAGTCATGAAATTAATTACATTCAGTTGGGGTTGGATTGAGTGATGGTGTTATAGTTACAGTTAAGAGAGGAAACAATTTTCATGAATTTCTAACTCTGCTGGAAACAAGATATTATCACCATGGAAAGGGTCAACTGATTGTATGAAGCATTTAAAATTTCATTTTAAATATTTAAAGGAAAAATTTAGGTTGTGACATTGAATGAATGATTTAAAGCCATGAATGCAAAGAATCTTAAGTAATTGGAAAAGAACAAGATGTATATAATAATAATAATGAAATTATTGTATACAGTGCTCAGGTGCACCACAACTTGTCAAAAGTGCATATAAAACATATGCAGTAATGTACAAATGTCTGGAAAGTGAACAGTGTATAAGTCAGATACATGCTTGCGTGTGTATGGAGGGGAGAAAATCAGGTGTAGTGTTGGCGAATCTCAGGAAGCATGGAAGTTTTGAAGGATGCAGTGCTTCGACAACTAAAGATACAGGCATGGCTATGTGATTGAAAAATCTGCTTTCAACTACATACTTTTGGGTTCAATCCTACTCTAAGGCACATTAAAGCGTCTTCTACCTTAGCCTCTAGTTAATGAAAGCCATTTATGTAGACTTTGCTCAACATTGTGTGGAAGTCTGTCAGAGAATTTGTTCCTGTTTTTTGGGTGATTGACTTAATCTACCACCATGTTTAACCCTCATGTTACCATATTTCTGTTGAAATACACTGCTTTTGCTTCAATTAATTTTGAAAATAATGAAGAATTTAGTATACTATCTCTTTGCCATTATTAACCCTTTCGTTACCAACCCGGCTGAAACCAGCTCTTGCTCTGAGTACAAATGTCTTGTTTTCATAAGTTTTGAATTAAAATCTTCCACCAAACCTTAGTCACAGTTTATGTTCCTAACACTAGCTTAATGATACCGAAGTTACTTTACTAAATTCTTTGTTATATTTGAAGTAATTGAAAGAAACAGAGAGCATCTCAAAATAAATACAGTAACGAAAGGGTTAAGCTGGTGTTTGAAACATAATCTAACATGAAATTTTGAAAGAAAGTTTTAATTTAGATCACTTTAAAATGGAATTGTACTATTAAAACGGTGGTGGTTTTCGTATCAAAAGGATTAATACAACCATTTGGCTCTTCCATGTATTTATTAGCATTCACTCTGTTGCAAGCATTCTAGCCAAATATCCAGTCTGAGGATAACTTTCTTCTTCTCTTCCTAAAAAGGATCATGGCCATAGGTTTTTCTCTTATGACAAAGCCCTTAAGAAACCGATGAGTAATGCTTATCTATCAAAGACAACTGAAGAGAATAAGTGACTGGAGGACATTGTACTATCATAAAATATATGTAAGAGAAATGACTGTATTGGCTTAAGAATATTTGAATATGTATTGTGAATGAAGGTTGCTAACAGAGAAATCACAAAAGGAATTAGTATTAGAAAATGCTGATTGTAGAAATTATTCTACATCAGTAATTCTTGGAGAGAAACAGTCTGATCAAATTTCAGAACATTGAACCTTACAGGGACTAGAACTGGAACTAATATGTGTAAAATGCAGCCGTATCATGAACCAATACACAACTAACATTGGCACAGAAAAATGAACGTAATATTAACAATGATAACGATAGAAAAAGGATACTCAGTTAAAATGCAAACTATCAATACATAATAATCTATTTGTGAAGCTAGTATTCTGTTGAATGCTGTTTTCAATTTCTTTATATGTTTACATCCAGCTATGGAATCCACTTCTTAAAAATTAGTGTATCTTGTTTCTCTATAGGCACAGGAGTGGCTGTGTGGTAAGTAGCTTGCTTACCAACTGCATGGCTCCGGGTTCAGTCCCACTGCGCAGCACATTGGGCAGGTGTCTTCTACTATAGCCTCAAGCTGACCAAAGCCTTGTGAATAGATTTGGTAGACGGAAATTGAAAGAAACCTGTCGTATGTGTGAGTCTGTGTGTCTATGTTTGCCCCCCCCCCCACCATCGCTTGACAACCAATGTTGGTGTGTTTATGTCCCTGTAATTTAGCAGTTCAGCAAAAGAGTCCGATGGAATAAGTACTAGGCTTCCAAAGAATAAGTCCTGGGATCGATTTGTTCGACTAAAGGTGGTGCTCCAGCATGGCTGCAGTCAAATTACTGAAACAAATAAAAGAATAAAAAAGAGGGACAAGTTTAAAATTTTACATTTGTGATGAAATATTCTCACCAGATACTGTATGTAATAAATATTTTAAGAGAATTTTTGTATGTCAGTCAGAAGTATCATAGCACTTTAACAACAAGACTTTAATATTTAATTAATAGACTTGATTAATGGTAGCAGACACTATAGAATAATGTTGGTAAATTACTGGCAAGCCAAGTCTGTAACCTAGTAATCACTGCTGAAACTACTAACGGAAAAAAGACAGGAGTATCACAACCATCAGAATGTCAAATCTTTTCTTTCTTTTTCTTCTTTTTCCATTGCTTCCAGAAGGAATGATGAATTCTTTGGAGAAAATACAGCTTTTAAATATTTTGTTAATTTTTCTTTACCAAAATTATTTTATACATTGTTTTTTTATTCTTTATATAATTAGTTACTTTAATTCATCTTATATATCTATTTATTTATTTATTCTAGTGGTGGCATAAATATAGAATTTTCTGGCACAAATTTAAATACTGTAAGAGAACCAAGGCTGAGTGGCATTACTGTGGAATCAAAGCAGCCGTTGTCTACAGAGGTAAGAAATAAGTAGCTAACTGAAATATGTAAGATACTGTCTAACAGAAAATACCACCAGTTTCATCAACAAGACTTACATGCTCATACTACTAGTGTTACTAATGCTGATCACAGAAGAGGTCAGTGACATAGAATTGAGATGCTTGAAAATATGCTGTTTTGCAATCTCTCAAGCCTGATGCCAAAAGAGAAAATAAGTTTTTTAAAAATATGTTGATGATGGTTGAAGGTATCAGTGATGACTGCTGAACTTAGGTGTTTGATCGCATTTCTTCTTCTAACATATGTTAGAATTTTGTTTGTTTTCTTTTTCTTTTTTGTATATTTTCTTTAGTTCCTACTTCGTTTTTGTATCTGCAGTGCAAGATTCTTTATGTGAATCCGTGTATTGAAACAAATTCTGTTGTGTCTAGGAAGAGTCATTATGTCAGTATAATTAACACACACACTGATTTAATTTCACTCTTTTATTATTAGTCAATTGGTTAAATATCCAACAAACAAATTAAACAATCAATTAATTAGTTGGATATTAAACCAATTGACTAATAATAAAGGCATGGAATTGAACCAGTGCATGTCTTAATTATATTGGCATAATGGCTCTTCCTAGGCTCAACAAAATTCCTTTAGGTTCATTTGACTGAAAAAATTATATCTTTTCATATATACATAATTTATATAATAAACAATGAATTATTTGGTTATCTTGGCATATAGATAGGCACATAACTGAAAAATTATTCTGTATCCTTCCATTTTTTTTTTTTTATATTTTAATCCCAAGTGTTAGAAAATGTTGGTGCCTTAATCTCCTTTCTAATTCTAGCATTTTATTGATTATATTATCCTTTGTTTTTAAGGGAGAAGATGATCTGAGCGAGAGACGTAGCTGCTATTTTTAGCTGGTTGAGTGACCACATAGTTGCTCCATTAGTGGCTTGTTTGACCAGTGTATCTACCAAATATTACAACAAAATCCTTACTAATTCTGAGATTATATGTCAGCCAATAAGTTGCAGTTGTGCAACATAAATTTTAACACCTCAGATAAATTTTAATGAATTTGTTAGTTTTGTCTCTTATTAAATGGTTAGCATGGCTCTTCCATGATGTAATTGCAAGTGTGTTTAATGATAAATTTTAAAACAGCTTGCTCCAAAATAAACTAGTAAGGCCACAGATTAAAATATGTTTTGAATGATAATTTAGTTGATCAACTCCAAACTATAGATCTGTTAAAACAAGACTAAATGAAAGCTACTCAAGAACAACATTAGCAACAAGCTGTATCTATGTTAGAATTTAGGTTAACTAAAATATAATTTAAACATTAAACTAATGTCTTAGGAAAGAAAATGTTAAGGAGTTAGTATTCCCTGAAACTCTTCTGTCAATTGCTAAAAGGTGGAAAATGAAGTTGTAATGCCACATGACATCATGACACTCTACTTCTAGTAGACATAGTCAGACAAATCCCCAGAGAAAGAGAGAGATCATGAAGGAAGGGGTTCAGAATTAACAAAGAGGAAGATAGGAGAAAACATAAGGCTGGCTGATGACCAAGAAAGATTGATGGAGAAAGTTGATTCGCTTTATGTAAACCTCTGCCTCATCCCCTATGATATGGATTTTCATTGATTGGTTGAGTGAATTTAGTTCTATGTAGAAACAAGTTCATAAAAAGAGGATAAAACACCATGGTGTCACCTCATAGATAAGAAATAATGTCATGAGTTCAATTCCAATGTTTGTGTGTCATTGTGTTAGTTAGTTTTCTACATCTATGTCTCCTTAGTTCTGTTATGTTATATATCAGAATGTTACTTGTGATAATGTAGTTATTTGTGTATGGTTCTTTAGTTTATTTATATCATTAGGGGGCTTTGGACAGGCTGATGTTCAGAATCCCACAATGATTTGAACCATTAGTAAAGATACTTATTGAAGAAATTTTAATTTCCCAATAAACATCTATGTTCAGTATGCAAAAAATAATAACCACATATGAATATGAAATACACAATATTATAATTTTGCTCAAATGATTTAAATGAATTTAAATCAATCAATAAACTGACAACACTTGATAAATGAACCAGCCAAAAGAAAGAAATAATTGATGAAATTGTCTTATCAGCCTAGTTATATCTAGATTCTGTGTAATATTCAGTTTAGTGAATCAATATTTAAAGTTCAAAATCAGATGATATCTATCTTTTCAATGTGTGATCACAAACCTAATTATATTGCTTCTTAATCTTCTATTTTGACTCTATTTCTTAAGCCATGTCACTCAAACAAAGAAGGAACTTGGTTATACTGCAAAAGTCCTAAGATACCTGGTATAAGTACAAAGCAAATAATACCTGTGGATACTCATTTACTCATGGATGGAGTTGTTGACCTCTACAACTTATCAACAACAAAGCCAATGATAAGTCGATTCCGTTACTATCCTGATCCTATTATCAAACGATTCTCTGGAGATAATAATGTCTTTGAATATTGTACAAGTGCAAAAGAAGTTGAAATAAAGGTAAGAAAATTCTCAACTATTTTGTTTAATACTTCTCTAATGTTATACTTTTCCTTTTGTCTATCAATTATATCCATCTTGCTTTGAAAATTGTTGTTTAGCTTCAGGTCAACTCTAGTTGAGCAGCTTTATGGTCAAATTCATACAGCTGTGACTTTTTATTGGACTATCTAAGCCTACATTATATAGTGTGCCCTTTCCATTATATAAGATATTTTGGTAATTTGAGGGAAATTTGACTGCTATTTGTAACAGGTCATGAAGACCTCCCATGTTAGATCATTTATTTGAAGGTTGATATGCATGAAATCCTTGCCTAACACTGTCTATACAGCACAGTCATTCTGTCCAGCCTTTCTGATGTTCATTAGTGTGTAGAAAGTTTGTCGTTAAATCTTTGAGCTGTTTTCCATTCAAAAACACCAAAACAAATTCACTTCCCTATCAAATGAACTCACAACCCTATATCTTCTATAATCATGATCAATACACAGTTAAAACCTTAAATGCTAAACAAATAATCGCTGATGATCTTTTATAATGAAATCCCGATTATATCATAGCTAAAACAGAGGTTACTTCAGAGCCAGAAATACTTTAGTTCTAATCAGTTGTTGATTCCTACATCAGAATGCTGCTCACATATCTCACTACTACTACTACTACCTCCACAACCATTGCTAATACTACTACTACTACTACCATTTCCACCACCACAACCATTACTACTACTACTACTACTACTACTACTACTACACACACAGCCGCATTCTGGATCACATCTAAAAAACAAATAGGGACAACTATTGATTAAGCTACCCCCAGTTACTTGACTGGTTCATATTGTATTGAACCTGGAAAAAAATAAAAACTAAGGTGACCCATGTAGCATTTAAAATCAGAACATAATAAATACCATAAATCATTTTAGTTCATTGTTCCACCATTTGTTATAATACCAGTAATATATTACATGGACTGGTTCAGTCATCTATCACCTACATAAGTGAGATACTGTTTAATTAATGATGTGACATCAAAAGCACATACATTCTTAGGCTATCCATTGTGGTGCTAACCTAATTTATGACTACTTTTTATATCACTTGAATGTTTTATGCTATTGATTGGGGTAGGAAGCTGTCTATGCCTTCTCTGAGGAAGAGTCAACAAACAATGAAACAGTCCATCAGGAGACTCCCTCTTTTTCTGTACATCACATGCACAGAAAAGATGTGCTTACATTCCCATTTCACTCATAATTAGCTCTTTCTTTTTTTTTATTTATATTTTTTTTTGTAGTATTCAAATTTACTTCAGTTTTTCAGCTTTGTACTGTACTGTGCATAAAATAGATATTGTTTATTTTATTTAGCTGTTTCTGTTTTTTAATTACAGGGTACAAACATAACTCTAGTTGCTAGATCAAATGACATAAACATAACAATTGATGGCAGAATTCCTTGTAAAATCACTAAGTTGGCACTATCTTTCATAAAATGTGTCCCTCAAAACATGCCTTCCAGAAATGTCACCAAAAAATTCAAATTAGATGTGAAGGTAACTATTATCCTTTCTTTTTTTTTTTACTTGTTTTTGCCATTGGATTGCAACCATCCTGGGGTGCAGCCTTGAAGGGTTTAGTCCAGTGGTTCCCAACCTAGAGTCCGCAGACCCCTGGTGGTTTGCAAAGGAAGTAGTACTGGGGATCTGTGAGCTAAATTCAAAATTTCAGATATATATACACACACACACGCATAAGGATAAGCATATTAAAAGGGGTCCATGGGAAAACTCATTTAGATAAAAGGGTTGGGAACCATTGGCTTAGTGAAACAAATCAACCCCAGTGCTTATTTTTAAAGTTTTGTGCTTTATTCTATTGGTTTCTTTTGCTGAACTGCTAAGTTACAGAGACACACAAAAATACACACACACAAGTACGAGGGTGGGGTGCTGAAAAGTTCCTGGCTTTGAGGGTATTACGAAAGGCTTGGTTGGAAGCCCATCCTTCTGAATTCTTTCACAGGTTTTAGAAAAACTAAAGGACCACTGCAATCTGTGAGGGGAATACGCTGAATGAAATCATAATTAATTGATTCTCCCTGTATTTTCTTTTACCCAAAGCCAGGAATTTTTCAGCAGCCCCTGATATAAATATGCAACAGGCTTCTGCTCAGTTCCTATCTACCAAATCCACTAACAAGGCTTTGGTTGGCCTGGGGCTATAGTAGAAGGCACTTGCCTAAGATGCTCCACAATTGGACTGAACCTGAAACCTCACAGTTGCAAAGTGAGCTTATTAACCACACAGCTGTACCTGCACCTATAATATTGTGAACTACTTCCTTTTATTCATCTATTGGTTTCAGCCATTGGGTTGTGGCTATGCTGGGATACTATTTTTGAGGATGTAGTCAATCATATCAACCCCTGATGCTTATTTCAATCTGGTATTGATGATGATGATGATGATGGTATTTATTTCATCGATTTCTCTTGGTCAAACAGCTATGTCATTGGTTATAAAGTGACACGATATAAACAACACCAGGTTTTAAACTGATGTAATCACATAGACAGGGACACAAACATATAAGCATACAAACACACACAAGCATGCACACACGCACACATTTATACATATACATGTGTGTACATGTAAATATATGTTTATATCATTATCATCATGATTTCAATGTCCCATCAACCAAATCCATTTAGAAGGCTTTGGATGGCGTAGTGTTATAGTTGACGATATTTGCACAAGGTGCTACATGGACTGAACTGGGTGGGCAGGCAGGCAGAATTAATTTTTGAAACATACATGGAGACACATACACATGCACTCATGTATACACATGATGGATTCCTGAACTGTTTCCCTCTACCAAACTCTTCTCACAAGTTGTTGTTCAGTCCACATCTAAAGAAGAATACATTTGCCCAAGGTATCACACCATGGAATTGAACTGAGAACCCTGTAGTTTGTGAAGTGAAATTCTTAACCATACAACTATGCTTTTCCTTTTTTCTTTTTTTATTTTGTATTTATGTTTTTTTTTTTGTTAAATTTATTTATTCATGTGTTTGTATAGTATCAAATAAACAAGGGGAATACCAACTGCTGGGAAATGGTAACGGCATGTCACGTCTGTTGTGAAGTAGCAGTCGGATAAAATGGCAAGAAGCTATTAAAGAGAAAGCATTTAACTTTTTAAACAAATACAGAGGAAATAGATACTGAAATAATTGATGGTCGTGTTTGTTATCCCCATCATCATCATCATTATTATCACTGCCATTGTTGTTATTATAGCTGTCATCATCATCATCATCATTTTTATTATTATCATTATTATTATTATTATCTAATTTCCATCCTTCCGCCAAACTGTGCATACCCACAGTTTGTTTTTAAGGAAACAAGGTACCATATGTGTGTGTGTGTGTGTGTGTGTGTGTGTGTATGCAAGTGATTAGTAGATTATGAAATTTGAAACCAACAATTTTGTAACACTTTGCAATACAAAAATCATTTTCACCATCATTAAGAGTCTTATCATCGTCATCGGCAGATTTTATTTCCATTTGTTCTTTTTACTATTTTTTTAATGATGGCTAAGTTGGGCAGAAAGTCACACAACATTTGATATCAATCCACTGACCTGTGTGTGTTTTTATGTCATTATCCAAGTCATTAAATATCTTATATAAACTAAATCACATTTCACCACTTAACATTTTTGATGAATACTGTGAGTAAATTAGTAAAGATAGCAGTCAAGAATCTATAGAGGAGTAAGTGTGAATCAGTTTTAATTGTACCATAAGAATTACAAACTCTTCTTGAGAAATGCACCCTTTATCCGTTACATATCTTTTACATATATTAGCTTTGACCTTGGGAGAATGTTTGGGGTGCTGACACTTGTACTATGAATTCAAATTTTATATATGTGTTACAATAACAGTGAAGGCACATGGCTCAGTGGTTAAAGTGTCAAGCTTACAATCATGAGGTAGTGAGTTTGATTCCCGGACTGGGCTGTGTTGTATTCTTGAGCAAGACACTTTATTTCACATTGCTCCAGTTCACTCAGCTGTAGAAATGAGTTACGTCACAGGTGCCAAGCTGTATCGGCCTTTGCCTTATCCTTTGGATAACACTGGTGGTGTGGAGGGGGGAAGCCGGTATGCATGGGCGACTGCTGGTCTTCCATAAACAACCTTGCCCGGACTTGTGCCTGGAAAGGTAACTTTCTAAGTGCAATCCCATGGTCAGTCATGACCGAACGGGGTCTCAGCATCAGTTACAATAACAATAATTTGTATTTTTGAGTAAGATAAAAACAGTGTTTTACTCATTGGCTCAGATCACCTAACAGTAGGGAACAGACACTATATTTTAGTAGGGAAAGGTTTCTTGTGATAGACTAGCATCTTAGCCACTATGAATGCATAAACTTCTCGCTTAAGTCTTAACTTTAGAAAAGATTGATTCCAGCAAGCTGAGTACACCCAAAGCACACTGAAATCATCATGTTCACCATAAAGATTTTTGATATTTGTACAAGGCCACAAATATTTATGAGGAGACAGGTATAGTCAATATAATTATCCTTGCTAAAATACAAGTGATAATCAATTTGTTTATACCTGTGTGATAAATTGCAAAGTTGGCTGGTTGAATTTAAACTCAAAATATAAACAGGCAAAATAAAATATTGTAAAGTATTTAATTTGGCACTCCAACTTATTCTGTCAATATGGTATCTACCATAGTATATACAAGAATCAGAGAGTATCAATACATCTATGTATTACTTCTGGTTTTTGAAAGGATTCATTAAGAATATAGAGTACAAAGATGACAAGTGTCATTGGTAACACGCTAGACAGAATGCTCAGCAGCATTTCTTCCTGCTTTACATTCTGAATTCAAATTCCATTATGGTCAACTTTGCTTTCCATCCTTTCAGGGTCAATAAAATGAATACCAGTTGAGCACTGGGGTTTATGCTATCAAGAATAATGCTGTCATTGTATTGCTAGTAACACTATTGAACACAGAGTACCTGCACTATCATAAAGGATTCAAGCATGACTAGTGGTTAGAAAGTTAATAGTTTTAATAACAGTTACAATAATAATCCTTTCTATTACAGGCATATGGCCTGAAATTTTGGTGGGAGGGGCCAGTTGATTAGATCAACCTCAGTATGCAACTGGTACTTAATTTATCAACCCCAAAATGATGAAAAGCAAAGTTGACCTCAGCAGTATTGGGTAATTCTAAGGGTAGCCGAGCTTTATACTGTATTCTGCCATGTTCCAAACAGAATATACCGTAACTATATATATATATATATATATAAATGAAGTTGTTGCCAGTGCCACTGGACTGGCTCCTGTGCAGGTGGCACGTAAAAGTACCCACTACATTCTCAGAGTGGTTGGCGTTGGGTAGGGCATCCAGCTGTAGAAACTCTGCCAGATCAGATTGGAGCCTGGTTCGCCAGTCCACAGTCAAAATCGTCCAACCCATGCTAGCATGGAAAGCGGACATTAAACGATGATGATGATGATGATATATATATATATATATATATATATATATATATATATATATATATATATAGTGAGAATGTCTTTTACATTTTGAGCAATTTCCATGTACCAAATTCACTCATGAGACATTCATTGACCTGGACCTATAATAGAAGATACTTATCCAGAGTGCTACACAGTAAGATTGAACACAGAACTTGGTGGTTGCAAACAAAACTTCTTAACAAAATAGCGCTTCCTGCACCTACATATTTTTAATGCATATATGTATATATTGTTTAATCCTTTTCCCTTTAACTAATTGTCTGCTTATTTCTCAGGTTTATATTGGCTACTTAAGTTATGAAGTTGGCTGGTTGCTTTATGTTGACACCAAATCCATCTTTACCAGTGCCACTGTCATTGCATTGATTGTCGCCTTGTGTGTGATTCTCATCCTTATTGCTGTCACCTGTTACTGTCTTTGGAAGAAAAAGGTATTCTCTAAAAAACGCCAAATCCCACATACAGCTCGTTATTTCAATGGTGGTGAGGTGTCCCTTGATGCATTTGGTAGGTTGCTTCCAACAACAACAAATGGTGAGTCCTCTTCATAAGATGAGGAGAATGCAATGAGTCCATCCTGCCTGCTGTTATGTTGTCTGTTGTTTTTTTTTAACTAATTACTCTCCATTTTATTTAACTATTCTTAATCATCATTTTCTTTCTCTCACCTTCAGTCTGTCTCTCTCTCTCTATATATATATATATATGTAATTATAAGATCCAAGGATCTAAGCGTAGGAAGTTTGGAAGTTTCAAGCATTCAGTGGTAGGTATAAAAAACAACATTCAGGAACAGTAATAATTTATTGGCATCAAAGGATGTAGACTTTTCCCATATCAAAGTTTGATTAGCTGAAAAAATTTTTTATAGTTCACAGTTAGCAACTAGATATATATAGAGAGAGTTGTTAAGGAGCCAGGGCTAAGTACAAAGCCATCTTAGAGAGTGATGCAAAGGGGATCTGCCTGCTACACAGGAGAAAATCCTGGAACAGCACAAAAAGGACCAGAAAAAGATAGATAAGGCTAACTCATGGTATGACAACAAAATATATCACAGTGGCATGTTCATTGATGCTGCCCCTGGTAATGAACTAGCATACCTTTTTAGACAAACATTAAATAAAGCCAATCTATGAATTAAAGTAGTAGAAAGGCCTGGTGCCCCTATAAAATCTCTGATCTGTAGAACTTATCCCTTCAATAGGTCCCCATGTACAGAGAACAATTATATTGCATGTAGGATGAATCCACAGGTTAACTGTAAGGTTAGAAATATAGTGTATAGTTTACAGTGTACTGAGGACAGTATATATATTGGAGAGACAGCACACAGCATAGGAGAGTGTATAGATAAACACTGGAAAGAGCTCAAAGAAGAGAAAGGCTCATCAGTACTCTACCAACATGCTCAAGCAGAACATAGAGGCTCAGTCAATAGCATAGAGGTAAAAGTATTATCAATGCATAGAACTGACACCACATTTAGACAGATCACAGAGGCTACACACATAACAATAGACAGACCAAGCCTCAACAGAAAACGTCAAATGGAACAATAACACCCGCCACCACACCACATAACATGACAACTAAAGACTAAAGACTGAAGGAAGAAAAAGAAAAAAAACAGATACAAATAGTGTAATACACATACAGTAGACATATATGCACATACCTATGATAAATATAAAAAAATTAGAAACATTATAAAAAAAACTGTATAAAGGGCACGGATACAAACAACATAGGAAGTGAGCCGTATACACATACACAAACACTCATATGGTTACGTCACAGACAGCCGCAACAATATCAGTAACACAACTAACAACAATGGCAACAACAACAACATCTACCATGATGACAGCAACGTGGGCAAACACACAAACACAGTGAGTTACAAGAATGGTACATAAATTTGCATTCAAGGGCAGCAGTAGTGGCAACAGGGTAGGGAATGGAGCTGAGGAGAGGGTCATAGTACTACTAAGATCAATAACACACACACACACAAACACAGATGCATAAGGATATACATAATAGAAGAACAGAATGGAATAAGCAGAGCAAGAGCACACTCAAAGACAGAAAGTGTCACTGAGGAGGTCACAGATGTGTGATGAAAGATTTCCAGACAATGGACATGAGTTAGAATAAGAACAGTAATAAACAAGAGAAGAACAAATATATAGTGTGTGTGTTTATTTGGTCAAAAAAGAAATGACCAACCCGAAATACAATATGTTTCAACACATGGCTTCACATCTGGAATCTTTTAACACAAATTCATAAATGTATATATATTCCCTCTCTCTCTCTCTCTCTCGGAGAGGCACAAGCACCTACACACACATATACACACACAGCAGTAACTTCCTCTAACCAAATTCAATCACAAAGCTTTTGTCGGCCCAGGGTTATAGCAGAAGACACTTGCCTAAAGTGCCACGCAGTTGGACTGAACCCGATACCATGTAGCTAGGAAGCAAGCTCCCTAACCACACAGCCATGTCCGCACCTACAAAAATGTATGTACACGTGTGGCAAGCTTTCTACAGTCGGATGCCCTTCCTGA
The DNA here is from genome assembly GCF_006345805.1 of Octopus sinensis. NCBI lineage: Eukaryota > Metazoa > Mollusca > Cephalopoda > Octopoda > Octopodidae > Octopus > Octopus sinensis. The sequence continues at coordinate 100,686,141 of NC_042998.1, read as the reverse complement.
TGCCAACCCCAACCTGTTGCCAAGCCAGGTAGTTTTTTCCCTTTGGCGTTGGGAAGGGCATCCAGCTGTAGAAACTCTGCCAGATCAAGATTGGAGCCTGGTGCAGCCATCTGGTTCGCCAGTCCTCAGTCAAATTGTCCAACCCATGCTAGCATGGAAAGCGAACGTTAAACGATGGTGATGAGGATATATATATATAAAGGTAAATTTCAAAGTAGGTTGGTAGAGATATACAATCCTAGCAGGTCCTTATTCACTTTAACCAGTTAATAATACTGGCTAACTTCCATGAGTGTAGAAAAACTCCAGTTAGTTTATTTTACTATCCTCAGTAGATCTTCACATCAGCAAATCCATGTGTTCCTATAGAGACTGCATGTTTTAGTATTACATATCATTCATCCACTTAAATTGATTAATTGATTTAAGTGATTGAATGATATGTAATATTAAAATTAGAACAGAAATCATAGAATGTTGAGTAGCAGATTAAATATAAACCCTAAATAAATAGAATTAACGATATTCCTTAAATTTATTTTAATTATAAAATTAGCAAACTAAATAATACAACATTATCTCATTATTAACAATAATAGTAATAATAAGAGCAGTAGTGGAAGTAGTAGTGATAAGGAGGATAATAATACTAACAACAATAACATCAATATGCACTAAGGACAACTGATCCATTGTTGGACAGCTAGTCACAGAGTTGAAAAGGTCAGAATTTAGGCTATATTTAGAATACTACCACCAAATGGATGAAATATTTTAGTTGGACTTGCATTTAGTTCAGATGGGACCTGAAACGCTGTTAATAGCACCCTGAAGAAGTGGCAATTAACACCAAAATGCACAGCAAGATGCAAAATTTTGCAGTGTACACTGAGTTACAGCAGAAACATAATATATGTAGGTGCAGAAATGGAAAGACATGATTGACTGCAGAATAAAACTGGACATATAAATCTGTTCTCCTTATTTATTGTGTATGTGTGATCATCATTAACATCCACGGTTTTTACTGCTGGAAACCCTTCCATTATAACAGTTTAGAAACTTCAAGAACGTTAAATAATTCTTTTTAGGAACAGTGAATTTCAAAGCAAATCATCATCATCATCGTTTAACGTCCGCTTTCCATGCTAGCATGGGTTGGACGGTTTGACTGAGGACTGACGGACTAGATGGCTGCACCAAGCTCCAGTCTTGATCTGGCAGAGTTTCTACAGCTGGATGCCCTTCCTAATGCCAACCACTCCAAGAGTGTAGTGGGTGCTTTTACGTGCCACCGGCACGGGGGCCAGCATGTAAATATTGGGTTAAGAATCCAAAGGGCTTTTAAGTCGATATTTACATGCTATTATTTATAGGTTTATTTACTTCAAGATTCACTGTTCCTAAAAAGAAATATATATATAATCTTAAAGTCAAATATAGGATAAAATAGTTATTCCAAACTTCTATCCACATAATCATGAATGCTAAGACAGACTAGAAATAGTCATGAAAGATGAATTATTGAAATTTAAGTTTTTGGAAAATTTTAAAAAGATACCAGACAAGTGATCCACTTTTCTTATTATTCTTTTGAGATTATTATTTTTCCCAAAATCTTTTGATAATCCTCTTTTTTTAATTTAGCTATTCTTTCTAGCTGCATTAACCTTAATACCTAATCTATTGCATTTTGCCCAAGATTCACTTTTTTTCTATCCAAGGGATGATTATTCTTTCATCCAATCCACACCAAAAATCTAGAACTAAACAAGCACTAACTGAAAACATTCTTAGTTTAGTTATCATTTTAATTCAGTCATTAAGCCAGCTCACTAACAGCTACCATTATTCTAAAGTGATTTAAACTAGCTGTATCTGATCCAAATAATCTACTTGTTTTATGTTCAAACTGACCAGATCCAGTCTCTCTCTCTCTCCTAATCTACAATATCATTTTAAAATATCACATATTGAAATTGCAATGCTATAAGATAATGCATGATAAATTCAAAACAATGCTCATGAATAAGAACTACATTTGATAGAGTAATCCTGAATACTAAAGGTTAAAATTTCCTCTTTTGTATCTCAAATCTATTTTCAACAATAACTTGTCTTCAAATCATTACTTTAATTTGGCTCCATTTTTCTTCTCTTCTAGAGTATACAGAGCGACAAGACTCACCTGGGGCCACAACCTATGCCACAGGAGCTACAAGTGGAATACCACTCATTGATGAGGATACTTTTCTTCTCCTCAAAGACCAAAAACTTCTCATACCAAAGGAAGCACTTTTGATGAAAGATAAAATTGGTCAAGGTAAATTAGTTTTGAAACCCTTTCATTTTAACTTTTATATAATCAAGTTTGCCAGATACTTAAGGGACAGCATAAAGACATTCAGCCTTCTATTTCTAACCAAAAACTTTTCATATAAGCAGAAGCACAATGAAATCTTAACCCTTTAGCACTTAAACTGGTCGTATCTGGACAAAATATTCTACCTACTTTATATTCAAACTGGCCAGATCCATCCTCTCACATTTCTCTCACACTGTCGTTGCAAAAGTAAGCAATAACATCATTGAAATCTCAGAGCTATGAGATACTCTTTTACTTGTTTCAGTCATTTGACTGTGGCCATGTTGGAGCACCACCTTTAGTCGAGCAAATCGACCCCAGAATTTATTCTTTGTAAGCCTAGTACTTATTCTATCAGTCTCTTTTTCCGAACTACTAAGTTGCTGGAATGTAAACACACCAGCATCGGTTGTCATGCGATGTTGAGGGGACAAACACAGACATGCAAACATATACACAAACATACATATATATGTTGAAAAAAGCCCATCGTATATATGTATATATATATATATATATATATATACATATATACGATGGGCTTCTTTCAGTTTCCATCTACCAAATCCACTCAAGGCTTTGGTCGGCCTGAGGCTATAGTAGAAGACACCTACCCAAGGTGCCACGCTTTGGGACTGAACCCGGAACCATGTGGTTCATAAGCAAGCTACTTACTACACAGCCACTCCTATGACTATTAAGATAATTCTTGATTAATTCAAAGCAATGTGAATAAATAAGCAATAGATTTGACAGAGTAGCCTGAATGCTAAAGAGTTAAATGATGGTTTCAAAACATTCAACTTAAATATCTTATATATCATCTTTATCATCTTTTTTGTGTCTGCTTTCTATGTTGGAATGGATTGGACAGTTTGTGATGATTCAAGCCACCTTTCATTGAAAGCTACTAGTCCTAAAGACTAAGGTGCCTGTACATGTCATTTGGCTTGGTTTTTACAGGTGGATGTCCTTCCTAACACCAACCACTTTACCTTGTGTACTAGTGCATTTTCTCATGGCCAATGATGCATGAGTTGTGGTGGGGCAGAGGAGAGGGGATGACTAATTATACAAAAAGGAAGGTGGGGATGAAGAGCAGCAGAATAGTAATCACAATAGTAATGATGATACAGCAGACAGGGGAAAAAAGAGAAATAAGGGGGAGATGATATGTGGTTAGGCAGGTTATAAGAGTATGGAGAGACATAATGTAGTGTAGGAGAGAAAACTTGATGGTTTAGAAGGGTGTTCAATGTAAAATGTTGGTGGAGAGGATAGTATTAAGAATAAAAGATGAATAACAAGTGAAATGGCTGCAAATAGTAAGAGGGGTAAGTGGTATTGGGGAGAAGTTGCTTAAGTATGATGTGTGATGAGAATGCCTTGAGGAGGAAACTGGATACATAACAACTAGCCAAGTTAGTCAACATATCTTTTATATGATATTTCTGTTAACTTCATTCAACTGTTAATTTTTCAGGACATTTTGGTTGTGTTCACCGAGCGTTCCTCTTTAAACCTGGAGAAAAGGGAGAAAGCCTTGTTGCAGTAAAAACACTTCATAGTAAGTTCCTTTTATGTAACACCTTCATTGCTTAATAATATTAATAAGAGTTTGATATCCAGGTAGACAAACTGTTATGACAGGTGCCATAGCAAAAGAAGGTGTGCTACTTCAAACAATAGACACATTGCCATAACATAAGTATTTCCTTTATTTACTCTGTCGATTTCAAACCATTCCAGGTTCTTAGCAAGATCTTAATAGATCTTGTATTTAAATCATATCAGGCTTGTTTGGTTTTGTTTTGTTTTGTTTTTCTCATCTTTTTTTCCCTGGGTTGAATATTCCTTAAATCTCCATTGCCTCCATTCACCTAACTGTCAGTTCATCTGAGAAAGTTATTTGTAATTTTAACATCTTGTCCATAACAAAACTACTTCAGAGCTTAAGAGATATTTACATTTCAATTACTGCTGTCGCAGCAGTGGCAGCAGTAGCAGATGTTAGTTACAATTGTTTTTACAACAATCAACTCTTATTACTATTAATCAATGAAAGCCAATAGTTGTAAGTTAAAAGACCAGCTTATCAACTACATGGTTATAACATCAACTCTAATTAACCTGGCCATTGTGTTGCACATCTGAGAAATATACCTGGCTCTGTTTGCCAAATTAGTTTGCCTGACTGACAAACAGGTTCCATCTCGTAATTCACTGTTAAGGGATTTGCAGTAGGAAAGACATTTAGCTGTAAAAGAATTTCTCCAGCAATGTACAAATATCCAATTTCACCTCAACTATATTAATTGAAAATTAATGTGGGAAAAGTGACTTTTATGAACATTTCTAATTATCTGTTTTCTTGCTCTTTATTTGTAGAAGATAACCCCCGAGAAATTGATGTGAAAGCATTCTTAACAGAAGCCATAATTATGAAAGACTTTGATCATGAAAACATCTTATCACTGATTGGAATCTGTCTTGGTAAAGACCAAATGCCTCTTGTTGTGCTTCCATACATGTTACATGGTGACCTACTATCATATCTTCGAGATGTTAACAACGTAAGCTGCACTTTTTAATCTTCTATGTATGCTTTGGTTACATGCATATTTATAAGCGTGTGAGTAAAATTAGATGGTATTTTTTGTTGTCTTCATGAACCAGAAGTTGAACTTAAAATGTTGAGGAACAAAACTAGGTGCCACATAAAAAACACTGGTGATGGTGCCATGTAAAAAGCACCAAGACACTCCGCAAAGTGGTTGGCATTAGGAAGGGCACCTAGTTGTAGAAACCAAACCAAAACAGACTGTGGAACCTGTAGTACCCCTCATTCCATTCTTCCATAAAAAAAAGGTCATGACAAAATATTAACCTGCTTGGAAACAAAAAGGGAGGGTTGGCAACAACAAGAATATCCAGCTGTAGAAAATTTGCTTCAATGGATTCTATTTGATCCATGCAAGCATAGTGAAGAGACTAAAATATTGTTGTTTTTTTGTGGGTGGGGTTGAAAGCAGGTTCTTCTAATATAAAAGAGATAATTTTGTATTCTCTACTATCAAACATCTTTTCCTAGCTCTGTTATTTATTTCATAGTCAGAAGGTGCCTTTGCATGGTTGGTTGCTCAACCTGCTAGAAGTAACAACCAAACATCTCCCTCAAACAACAGCATGTATCTTTTGAAAAGGACACATTGAATAATGTAACCCAAGATAAACTACTCCAGAAAAACAAAATAGAGGATGGTCACAGTTGGAAAGACTCTGTTGGATCAAGGATGTATCGGAGCTAAGAAACAACACCCTTCTGTTTATGGATGATGCATTCCCAAGATAATTTTCAAATTATATCCAGTGAGAGAGAGAGAGAGAGAGAGTATCTATATATCTAAATAAACATGTATAAAATTGTAAATTATATTAAAAAGTGAGAGAGAGAGAAATACAGAGAAAAAAAACAACAACTCAGTAAAATGTTAAACAAGATATCAGTAGATATAATAACTAAATTAACACAAAACGTTTAGTCATTAATTTATGAAATATACACACACATATATATGCAATAATACATACATACACACACACACACATGCACACACACGCACACACACATGCATGAATGTGTGCAGAGACACACGCATATATATTAGGTTATTAGTACCAAATGTTGCCTTGGATCATGTTTCTTCACAGTTGGCATAACCCTGTTTCTTCTTGGGGACCTATTCAGCGGAAATTGAAATATAATCCCATTTCAAATACCTTTTCTTGAAAAAGAATAAACATTTAAACAGACATTTTTAATAACAATGTTTTCATTTCCTTTTACTTTTCTTTTTTTTCTCTCTTTTTTCTGGGTTTTTTTTCATTTTGCCTTGCCACCACTACCACCACCACCATCAAATTTCTCCAGCAACCAACCATTAAAGATCTCATTGTCTTTGGCATCAGTATTGCATCGGGGATGGACTATTTATCTGGTTTAAAGTTTGTCCATAGAGATCTCGCAGCACGGAATTGTATGTAAGTATTCATTTCACTGTAATGGTGTTACAACTTCAGTTTTAGTTCTCAGCTTTGATCTTTTTCATTTCCTGTCAGTTTATTTGTTTTGTTTATTTTCATTTTATTTTCATTTTATTTTTTGTCTTTTTGTGTTAATTACTAATTAGTAATTCTTAACTAAAATTAAAAATATTTTAACACTTCTTTAACACAGACTTAATATAGAGAAGACTTGGTGTGTTTTGGCCTTCACAAAGAAATAGGTTATTTGTTTTATTCATGGGATTTAATCTAGTTTGTATTTTTTTTTATTTTGTTTTAGATTAATAGGGAGAAAAAACAATTATATTTTTAATTTTTAATTTTATCTGATTTAAACAAATTTGCATATTCATGCATTTCTATATGTTCTCAAATTCCATTCTTTGGTTTAGTTGCTAATTAATGGTTTTCCCATTAATTAAAATGATACATGTTTTCTAAACAGGATATGGCATTTAGAACAATACCCATTTACTAATACTTCACCACAATAATATACGGTAATCCTTGAAACCAAGACTATTATTGGTAGCTTCTCAAGTCCAAGCAAGACAGTTCTGCAATTTCTGGCTGAACAACCTGCACAAATGATTTGTTTATAGTGAACAAATATTGGTGCTGCTCACTCTCTACATCAAATCGACATTGCCTATACAGATGTGCAGTGTACCACACTTCATATGCCAAAGTGATTTCAGTATAATGTGAGATGAAGTGTTTTGCTCAAAAACTCAGTGCAAAGTCCTGACCAGGAATCGAACCCATGATCTCACAATTATGTGAGCAATGCCCTAACCACTAGAACCATGCATCCTCTGAAACCAAGACATCTAGGCTGTAAAACTCAATCTCAATTCGCCCGCTTTCATCATAAATATCAATTACTTACATTTATACAAGGCGTCTATTTTATAGGAAAGGAGTTCACTCAATTGATTCAATCCAGTTTCACGCTTGATATTTATTGTATCCAGCACCGCCTTGACTGGCTTCCGTGCTGGTGGCATGTAAAAAGCACCATCTGAATCGTGGCCGATGCCAGCGCCGCCTTGACTGGCTCCCGTGCCGGTGGCACGTAAAATGCACCAATCCGATCATGGCCGTTGCTAGCCTCGCCTGGCACCTGTGCCGGTGGCACGTAAAAAGCACCCACTACACTCACGGAGTGGTTGGTGTTAGGAAGGGCATCCAGCTGTAGAAACACTGCCAGATCAGACTGGAGCCTGGTGCAGCCTTCTGGCTTCCCAGATCCCCGGTCGAACCGTCCAACCCATGCTAGCATGGAGAACGGACGTTAAACGATGATGATGATGATGATGATGATGAATCTCTGAGTGGTGAGCCAAATGTAGGAGTCTCTAAGCCAGTGTTTCTCAACCGGGATTCCCTGGAACCCTAGGGTTCCGCAAAAGGTTTCTAGGGGTTCCGTGAGAAAGAGTAAGATAAGCTAATCCTAATTGTGTGATTGTAATATTACTATACATACACAACATACCCATGCCAGCATGGAAAGCCGATGTTAAACATTGATGATGATAATAATGATGTAATATTGTAATATAGACATCATCTAGGAAGACGGGATGAGGTGGTAAAGCATGACCTTTGAACATTGGGTCTCACAGAGGCAATAACAGGAGACCGAAACCTTTGGAGATATGCAGTGATTGAGAAGACGCAACTAAAGTGAGATCACAGCCATGTATGTCCAGCCCAGTTAAGAGTACCCCTGATGCGTCATGTAATATGATATGCTTGAGAAGACCTGTTGAGACAAGTAAAACCAATATCATAGCTGTGGCCAGTGCCCCATAACTGGCTCCTGTGCTGGTGGCACATAAAAAGCACCATCCGAATGCAGTCAATGCCAGATCTACCTAACTGGCTCCTGTGCTGGTGGCACATAAAAAATATCCAAACATGGCCGATGCCAGTACCCACTGACTGGCTCTTGTGCCGGTGGCACATAAAAAGCACCATCCAAACATGGCCGATGCCAGTACCCACTGACTGGCCATCTGTTTTTCCCTGCTAGCATAGGTTGAATGAACATATAGCAGTATTTTTATTTTATGTATATATCAAGATCATCATCATCATTTAAAGTCTGTGTTCCATTCTAGAAAGGGTGGGACAGTACCACAAGATCTGGTCAGGCTGAAGCCTGCACCAGACTTCTGTGACTGTTTTGGCAGGATTTTTACACCTGGATGCCCTTCTCAACACCAACCACTCAGCAGAGTGGACTTTTACATATATATATATATATATATAAATATACTTGTTTCTGTCATTTGACTGCAGCCATGCTGGAGCACTGCCATGCATTTGGTCAGAACCTGAAACGATGTGCCTGTGTCTGTCTCATTCTCTGTCACAGATTTATAGGAGAAGGGTCTAGTCTACTGAACTAACCACCAGTAAAATAGCATACTAGTGCTTATATAAGTACTAGTTATGTAATGAGGGTTAAGCCAATAAACTACACTCTACTCTTGCTAATTTGTGACGTTTTGCCAAGCTAAGAAATCAATAAGTATTTAGCATAATGCTGATAGTTTATGTATTCTTTTGACTTTGTTTTACAGATGAAAAGTAAAAATCTGCTGATAGAGAGGAAATGCAAACATCAATCCCAGTGAGATCAGAACAAAAATAAATATATAAATAAAATAACATAACTAAATACCAGAATACATTTAGTCTAACATTTCCTCATCTATGTCACTTCTTTGCTTTAATTAAGGCCAAGTATGTTTTACATAGAATTAATACTGAATATTATTTTCTTTTTAGGCTTGATGAAAAACTTGTGGTAAAAGTTGCAGATTTTGGTCTTTCTCGAGATATTTATGAACGAGACTACTATAGCAGTGATAATAAGAAATCAAAACTTCCCGTAAAATGGATGGCGCTAGAAAGTTTGGAAACAGGAAACTATAACATAAAAACAGATGTTGTAAGTAATTTCTGGCTTTTTTATGTTCATTTTGATTTTTATGGTATTTATTGATTTATTTATTTATTTTGTACTCTTTCCCCATCATAAAGTTGATGGCAAAGTTTTCAAAACATATGATGTATGCATATTGTTAAACCAGTGGATTTTGTGACAATATAACCTATCTACCACCAACAACTCAACCATATGGTAGGAATGGAACTCAGGTGAGATGTTAATGCGTTGTTGAAAGATATTTGTGCCTCATATGAAGTAATCTAGAAACAAGTAAGAGCAATGAATGCTATTCTCAAAACCTAAGTTTATTCTTAAGTGTTTCTCATTCCAAATTAATATTAACTTCAAATTTTGGCATAAGGCTTGTAATTTCAGGGGAAGGGTTAAGTCAATTATATAAACCCCAGTGCTCAACTGGTACTTATTTTATTGACCTTGAAAGGATGAAAGGCAAAGTTGACCTCTGCAGAATTTGAACACAGAACCTAAAGACAGATGAAACACTGCTAAGCATTTTGCCTGATATGATAACAATTCTGCCAGCTTGCCACCCTCATTCCAAATTAATATTGATTTCTCACACTGGTACCAGACTAAAAATTTGTATTAATAATTTCAATAATCCTAATAATTGATACTTTGATTACAAACCTCTGAAAATGAAAATCAAAGATCAATTTTAAAAAGATTTAAACTCAGTAAATAGAAAAAAAAATACTAAATACTGTGAGGAATTTAATATGGCCCTGTTACATTATTCATTTAGTAATGCTGAATTGCTTTATTTCTTGCAAAAAACATTTGAAATTTTCCCACAGCATGTGGGACACCAAACTAGGTCATGATCTGCTTTCATATGCATGCATTGCTAGACATGACAACAGTAAAGCTACTTCTGTTGAAAAGCTCTGAAAAATCACAACTTAGTTCAGATATGTTTGTTGAAAACTATGATTTTTGCACCTTGGTTAGATATCCTGATCTTTCAGGATATAATCAATAATATTACATGATTTTGAGGCTCACTAAATTAACCCATTAGCATTTAAATTAGCCATAACTAGCCCAAAATATTCTACCTGTTATTTTTTCAAACTGACCAGATCTCTCTCATACCTACTCTCCAATGTCATTCTAAAAGTAAGCAGTCACATATAAAAACCTCAAAGCTACAAGATAACGCATGATTAATTCAAAACAACAAATAAAGTTAGAGGGTTAAATTGAAATTGTATTGCTTTATTTTGATTTTGTTGCTGTTCTGGGCAGTTATACCTAAACTTTATCAACCAAAGAAAATTATTGCTTTAAGACAGTGCATGCCTATATGATCGAAAAGACTTTGCTTCACAAATACTTGGCTTTGGATTTGATCCTACTTCATAGCTCCTTGGGCAACCCAAAGCTAATGTCTCTAACATATGTGTGATATACATAAGTGACAAGAGCAATGAACAGCCAGTAGGTTGAGCTTATTGTAACATAATGCAATCAACAGGAAATGCTATGAATTTCTTTGTGACTACTTTCAGCATTGCAGTAGCTTTCATCACTCTTTTGTTCTGTGTGTGTGTGTGTGTGTGTGTGTGTGGTGTGTGTGTGTGTATCTATGTCTGCATTTTTCACTGATGTACAAATTGATAAGGAAATCAACCAGTATGGTGAAACAAAAATTCTCTGTGGTATTTATTCTGCTCAAGTTGAGCAGAAACTCCCTTCTCACTCTCATCATCAGATATACAGCACTTGACTCACTGGAAACCAAGAACTCAAATGTTCGCAATTACCTAAAATGAAAAAAAGGATTTTCTTTTCTGTTTTTGAAATAAGTAGTCAGAATCAGTGTACACAGCTATAAATCACATGTATCAACATTTCATGCAGAATTATGAATTTGTGTGGCTGTGTGGTAGGAAGTTTTCCTCTCAGCCAGTTAGTTCTGGGTTCAGTTCCACTGTATAGCACCTTGAGAAAGTGTCTTTTACTGTAGCACCAGGCAGGCCTAAGCCTTGTGATTAGATAAATAGAAACTTAAAGAAGCCCAGTGTGTGTGTGTGTGTGTGTATGTGTGTGTGTGTGTGTGTGTGTACATATATGTATATGTATGTATTTACATATATTTGTGTTTCTTTGTCTTGACATCACATAAATGAATGTCACAGTTGTACAAGCAGTGTCATTCATTTTCTGCATTCTACAACAGCATGTCTGGCCATTGGAAAATATTACCTTGCTTGGAAACAGTTGAGGGTCGGTGACAGGAAGGGCATCTAACCATAGAAAATCTGCCTCAAGTAAACTCTATCTGACCCATGCAAGCAAGGAAAAGAAGTCATTAAAACAATGATGATAATGTTAGCACTGTGTAATATGATTTTTGTCCTTAGGTAGCAACTGTTATTTCCCATTTGCTTACCCTTAGAAAATATTAAAAAATGACTAATTTTTGCTTCAAACTTTGCTTTTATTGTATCTATTAAAACCCCAAAGAGTCCCTCTGAACACATGGTTATGATGCTCCCCCACTACTTTCGCTCATAATCAGAGATGCTCATATTGTTGGCCACTAAGAGACATGCTCAATTGATTAAGGTCAAGCAACTAACAAGCAAATCTGTGGTAATGAGTAGAATATTTGCTATTATGTTTCTGCTTCAGTGACTCAGTGCTGTATCTGTCTGAAATGTAATTGAAAATAGGTCAGTTTCAAGACATTAATGTCCAAGTCACAAAAGCAAAGTTTGAAGGGAATAGTGGTCATTTCCTTTGATTTCTAGATAGAAGCAGATAGGAAATAACCCTGACCAAAGACAAACAGAAAAAAAAAAGTTTGGTTTCACAGTGTAATGATTGATGACTGAATTCATGCCAGTACAAAATGCTAAACAAAACACACTCTTACTTAAGAGGGTGGGCTGAAAAGTTCATAGACTGATTATGAAAGTGTCATGCAAGAACTGTGAAATTTTGCATGCATTAATTTCAGTTCTTTTTATTAATAACTACATTGTATCTTTCCAAATAAACTGATGTCTGTCTATTCAAGAACAAAAAAACAACTTCAAAAGTAACTAGTAGCAACTTGTCTTAAAAATGGACAAAATTTGGCATTGTAGTGTTATTTAGTACCTGGAGAAAAAGAGTTTAGCCCCCAACGGCATTCATGCTGACATGGTTGCTACTTTAGAGGATGATGCTCCAGCTTTTCAATAGTGCAAAAGTGGGCAGCTAAAATTTGAAGGGGAAAGGCAGTCTTGAAGATGACCCAAGGTCTGGATGTCCTGCAACTACCACCACCAAGGAAAACATTGAGCATGTTCACCATATGGTGATGTATGACAGGCAATTGACAATAAATCCAATAGTCAATGCTATTAGCATATCCTGTGAAAGAGTCGAGAATATTCTGCCTGATGAACATGGCATGACAAAGGTTTTTACTTGATGGGTCCCATGCCTTCTGACACCTGATCAAAAGTGTACCAGGCTGATCACACCACATGAAAATCTGACATTGTCTGAGGCAGATCCAACTGGTTTTCTTGAACATTTCCTAACCCAGAATGAGTGTTCATCACTTTAAGTCAGAGACAAAGAACAATCTGTGCTGTGGAAACACCACCTACTCCAAGGTCATTTCATCTGCAGGAAAGGTGATGACTTCATGTTTTTAAGATGCAAAAGACTTCTTCAAAAGGACCACACCATCAATGGAGCAGTTACAAAAGGCTATCAAGACCAAATGTTCAGGAAACTGATGAAAGGGGTTTTGTTTCATAAGGAAAATGCTCCAGTATACAAGCCTTTGGTTTCAATAGTTACTATGCATAACTGTGGTTTTGAACTGGTTGCTCTCCTTCCCTATTCTTTTGAGTTGGTTCCATCAGACTATCATCTGTTTCCCAATGTGAAAAAACACTTGGCTGGGAAGTAGTATCACAGTGATGATAATGTCATATCTGTTGGTGATGTATTTTTTGAGCAACAGGATGAAAGCTTCTTCACCAATGGAATCTAAGCACTGCAGCACCAATAGAAGAAATATGTGGACCACAAGTGGGACTATATTGTAAAATAAACATCCGTTGGTCACATTCCATGAGAGTATCTTGGTCAACCTATTAACTTTTCAGTCAACACTTGTAAAGATAGAGTAAGACATTTTGTTCCTTTTTACCAATATTAATGTCAAAATATTAAATACGATTTATTTTCTATTCTTTCAGCTTTCATCACACATCTACGCTTATATGAGATTTAATTATATGCATATAATTTCTATTTCAGTGGTCGTATGGTGTAGTTTTGTGGGAGTTGTTCACCCGAGGAGTAAACCCTTATCCAACCGTTGATAACTGGGACATGCCCAAGTTCTTAAAATCTGGCCGCAGAATGGACAAACCAGACTATTGTCCTAGTAAAACGTAAGTTAAAACTGAGTAATATACTGTATTTGATGTTCCAATGTTGTTTTTATGCATGTGTGTGTGTTTGTGTGTATGAACAACAGGGTGCTTTCTAGGTATCTGCATGGAGTTATTAATCCATATTACCTGTTATATATATATTACTGTTCCATGGTATATATGTGTGTGTGTTTAGCTTACTATTGCATGGTAAAATTTACACACACACACACACACACACACTGATAGATAGATGGAGAGATGGACAGACAGGCAGACAGACGTGCACTCACACAGCAGAGGCAGCAACAGTGTTATTGTCATCATAGGCATTCTTTGATCTGAAAAGACAGTGGGTCTGCACCAAGAGAGGTTACTGACCTGGGTGAAAGTGCATTTTCTCAAGCTGACACCAGAAAGAACAACCTCTTGAAGTGTTACTATGAGATGCTGCTGAATAAGGAGAATGAACAAGAAAGGGAGGACTATTGAAGCAGACCCAACAGAAGGGCCAGTTATATTGACTGCCAAATGATCAAAGTGGCCATAAAAGATACGAATGTAAGGGAAGCAGCTGAACCATTAAGGGTAGTTACAGATGCTGAAATTGTGGTGAAATAGATGTTCTCTTTGCCCTTACAGTTAGTCAGGTTGTTCAGGAATGAATCATCCCCAATGGCTGGTACAACAGTATCATAATCAACTGCTAGAAAGAAGCAATGACAGAGGAATCAAAATGATGAACAGAGTAACACAAATAGAGAAAGGGCTGTCGAGCAGTTAATTAAAAAAAAATTAACTTAGATAAAATACAGCTCACTTGTGTGCCAGGTTTGAGTGAGACTGATTCCCCCTTTCTAGTGATACAACTACAGGAAATTTTTTTTAGCAAAAGGCAAACCACTATACCTAGTGTTTGTTTGATTTGAAGAAGATCCTCAACAAATATCATGCCCAGTAGTCTGGGCACACACATTTGTTTTTATATCAAGTTATGTATTAAAACAACTTAATTTTAAACTGAAAAATTACTCAATACTTTATAGTAGAGTACATATTTATTAAACTTTTACAAGAATTGAGATGACAGTAACTTTGACAGTTCAACCTGACAGCCTTCATCATATACACATGTGTGTGTGTGTGTGTGTGTGTGTGTGTGTGTGTGTGTGTGTGTGTGTGTGTACGTATGTATATATATATATATATATGAGAGAGCAAGAGAAAGAGACTGAGCTATGATTCAAAACAACACCTCATTAGCATGATCTCCAAGTTTTTACCAAATATAATAAATTAACTACAAGGGCTCACCAAATGCTGGTTATTTTCCCCCACTTCCCAGCAACATTTACTGCTGTTACAAATGTTTTCATGTTTCCATTAGCTGGAATATATTCCTGGGGATGTATACATGCAGATAAAAGTGGAGGTTTTGTGTTGCATAAATTTCATTATTACCTTCCTTCTTTCTTTTGATGACACTGAATAAAGTGCCTTTGGGCTTCCAAACAACATATTTTGATATCAAATCAGATTGAAAACTTTTTTTAATAAAGAAACTCAGATAAACAGATTTTCTCATTAACTACCACTTTAAAAGTTTAATGATGAAAAATTACTAGATAACAATTCAGAATGGAAGAGGAATTGATGAAACCCAAGATCACAAGGGAAAGAATGAGACTTATGATACTGAAAACCTCTGATATATATATATATATATAAGTTCAGTAAAAATTTAGATTCAGATGAATATGGTACTTAAGTTAAAGGCACCAGAATTTGGTATGGTATTATCCATATAAATCTACATTTTAAAACTGATGTAATACTTGCATCGTTTAATTAAATGAAGTAGCATGAAACAATTGTACTGCACTACCTTTGGATATCCCTGTTGCTTATTTTGATTATATATATATATTAAAAATGGGGAAGACCAGTTTACCATAGGTTTCTCGTCCATAAAAGGTTTATTTTTAAGAGGTCATGGGCCAACAGGTTTTTAGGATCTGACAATATGTCATAAAGCTAAACCCTTTATGGATAGGAGACCTAAGGTAATCTCACAAACCGGCCTTCCTTATTTTTAATATATACTTCTCTATATCTTGGAGTATGCTTCTTCTTTCAGATTTATGTTTTTTACAAACGATATATATATCCAAATTCATTTAGATCGAAGACAATCTTTGGCTATTATAATAATATATAACAGCAATATGTAGTATATAAATTGAGTATCAGGGTAATACTTAATCTAGAGACTGTAATAAAACGTGTAAATAAATATAAATGATAATATACTATTATATTGGTAATATATAACAACTCTAAGGCAGCAAGCTGGCAGAAACGTTAGCACACCAGGCAAAATGCTTAGCAGTATTTCATCTTTCTTTACGTTCTGAGTTCAAATTCCACCGAGGTCAACTTTGCCTTTCATCCTCTCGGGGTCAATAAATAAAGAACTAGTTGTGTACTGGGATCAATCTAATCAACTGGTCCCCTCCCCAAAAATTTTGGGTCTTGTGCCTAGAGTAAAAAAGAATATATAACAACTCTTCTCTTTTATTTAAAGTTATTGATACAAAAAAAATTGTTTAAAGTAACTAACAAAAAAATGTTCTTTTTATCTAGCTTATTGGAGGGAGAATTCTGTAATACATATGAAGAGAAACCTAACAAAAATGCTCTTTAATTACTTATCAGAGGGAGAATTCCAAAATAAATGTGAAGATAAATTTAGAGCAACAATAACTACAACCTATATTAGCCCATAGATATAGAGTTAGGCTATAATAATGGATATCAAAATACTCCCACTGGTAAACTAAATAAATAAAGAACATTTCTTTGTTAGTTACTTTAAACAATTTTTTTATATCATTAACTTTAAATAAAAGAGAAGAGTTATTATATTATTTATATTTATTTACACGTTTTATTACAGTCTCTAGATTAAGTATTACCCTGATACTCAATTTATATACCTATATATTGTTGCATATATATATATATATATATATATATATATATACCTATATATGTAAATAACAGAAACAATAGAGTTGGAAAATGGAATATACAGGAAACTTTATTGATCCCATTGACCTTTTCAACACATCCTGCATCACTCCCTCATGGGTAGGAAACTATACAATTAATTTTGGTGCATCCTACAGTGTAGAAGTATCTCATCAAGTGATGCAATAATGTACCTTGTTACATAAACAATGTTTCATTCGTTCAGATTCACTAGAGGATGTTGTTAGTGATCATACTTCTAGGCACATGCTCAACACATAAATTTTTAATTTTTAACTTATTATATGTAAAGATATAGATATATGTGTGTGTGTGTGTTTGTACATTTTTTCACCTTTCTTTTCAGGTATGAAATCATGTTACGGTGCTGGCAAGTAGACCAAAACTTAAGGCCTGATTTTGCAACTATCGTAGACGAACTCACCGAATTAAGTCAAATTGAAAAACATGGAGACATAGCCATCAGTCAAATAATGTGCTATGAGAATGTAAATTTTGCTTTGAATAACAACATCAAACCAACAGTTGTATGATTGGAACTAAGATGATCAAAATATAACTCTCAACCAGAATGTGTGACCTTATTTTTTCCCCCTCAAGGACAGTAAAATGCCTTTTGATATTATTTTAACCAAGCAATATTTTTTTTAACGAACATAAAAAATTTTGTGGTTTTAATTATTGAATGGCTCTTAAATATACATCCCTGAATAGAGGTTCTATGAAATTTGTTCCCTTACAAATAATCATCTAGGATCCTTTTCAACAATGTTTGTATATGAGAGAGAGAGAGAGAGAAAGAGAGAATGTGTGTATTAGTTATGTCGACCACATCTACTGATCTTATTTTCTTCCCACAAGATCTGAAGTGCGTGTGTTTGTGTTTGTGTGTGTGTGTGTGTTGTAGGTACGTGCATGAATATCTGTTTGTGTGTGAATGTTCTTTTTTTTTATTTAGACTGGGAAAAAAGAGGGTATTTTATGACCATAGTTTTTGTATATCCACCCACCTAGACTAGAAAGGTAGACTTCTCTAGGTTGATATCTATAGAGAGTTTCAGAGGGCTGCAGTTCTGGGAAGGTAAGTAATAGGCAAATTGTTTGTTACATGATCTAGAAAGTGAGATACAGTAGAAGGTGATACAAAGAGGAAAGACTGATTCATCAGGTGTTCTGTTTCTCAGTAGCTACTTTCTCAGTGGCAGGATTATAAAGAAAAATTAGAAGAGATTTAAAGCATAGTCAAATAACTCATGGTGCCAAGTTCAAATCTTGCTTGTGGCAAAAATTGCCTTCTGTCATTTTCTAAAAAAAACCAATACATTCATGATCTGAATAGTTTAAGATAACTGAGTCATAAATGGGACGGCTATGATATGTAATGTCTGTGTATTTAAAAGAGGATATTATTCCTTTGCACCCTTTTATTTTTACTTTTTAAATCAAATCTGCTTTATAAACAAATTGGTTGCTTGTTCAACCACCAGGTCACATGTCTGGAATTCAAACCCACTGCAGTTATTTTGTTTTAGAACTGAAATAATTTCTAATTTTATGCACTTGAAATATTGTCAAGAATAATTAGATTCTTTTTGGAATGTTATCTATGACAGCCTGGCATTTTATCTCGGAAAAAATTTTATTTCTCAACAGTTAATGCAATGAAACTGGACTTAAACATTGTTCCTCGTGAAGGATTTTGTTGACAAAGTATTATGAAGGAACGGTGTTTGTTAAACTGTGTTAGCAAAAATTATAACTGTCTTTATTCAGTTAACTATTTCCCTATATAACATAAGTGCCTTTTTTTATCTTAATATAATAAGGAGATGAAGATGTTTTAGTTTCTACTCATAACATAAATGTCTTCCTGCTTTAATATAGTAAGGTGATAGAAACAGTCAAGATAGCAGAATGCCAGACTGGATTTTTGACCATAACTGTTGTTTGTTCAAATCCTGACAATCGCATATGCCTTTCAGTCTTTGGATTCCTGTCTTTAGATCCCTGGTAATAATCAGTTACAATAATGCAGTTTAGCCTCTATGAGTAAAAGTAAAACTGCTTTTGGGGTTTTTTTTAATGTATAACATGAGAGAGCTGTCAATCTCCTTGACTGACCAAGGAGTAAAGATCTACAGACTATAGTTGGCTCACTTCAAGCGATTTATGTTCCCACTGCCTTGACAAAAGTTATCAATATGAGTGGAAAACTTTAAAATGTTTTAAAGTTTAAAGTGTGATACAGTGTTTTTAAAAATATATTTTACTTAAATTTTGATCTTTGGACATTAACTGACACTCAATGATTTTTTTCTCCTTTCTAATTATGTGATCCTTCAACAAAGTGAATATAAGCTATTTCTCAACTCCAACATATACATCATCACTATAAGCACCACCATCATTACCATCACTCCTTTATAACCACTACTACCATCATCACCATCACCACTACCAATGTCAGTCTAATTAACACTATCACCTCCACTACTACTCTGTGTAAAACCAAAGGATGTGATAATGATATTAAGTTGTTGCATGTATACTGTTATTATTGCAGTTATTTGACCCCCAGGTTAGCTCTGAACAACAGACCTACGATCAAAAGCGTTCCAGCAGTGACAAACCGTTTTCCCTCCCCACCCCAAGTTCCATGTTTCAAGGACTAATTTATCCCAAGTATTTTGCAATACAGTAGGGTATAATTTGAGAGAAATATACCTGTCATTTCTTGCAGATTAAGTAACAGCAGACTCGTGTATTTTGTATTGGTTCATTAAAATAGAGTTCTTTCCCATTAATATCACTTGCCCTTTTTCTGTCTCCTTAATTATTACCACTCATAGTAGAAAAACAAATTCACATGAGGAGATTAATGGTTAGTAGGCTTGGTAGAACACCAGAAAAAACTAACTTTCCATGTACAAATCTCACTAAAGCATTTATTCTTCTGGGTTTGAAATAAATACCATCAAGAACTGAGTGTCAATTCTGTCCACTACTTCACCCCTTCAATAAAATTTGGTGAATTTGTGACAATCTAGAAATCCTGATTGATAGAATCTGTTGTACCATGGACAAAATACCTTCCAGTATTATTCAGTATTTCTCTTATGCAATTTGAGTTCAAATCATACCAAGGGTGACTTGACTTTTTATCTTTCCAGGGTCAGTGAAAATTAATACAACAAACAAGTAGTGGTGGGATTGATTGAGTCAACACAGTGCTCTCCCACAAATGTGTCACCTGGCACCAGTGTTAGAAATTGTTGTTATCCCTTGTTGTTTTATTCATTTCAACTAATTTTTTGAATTCACATGCTGTGCCATTAACTGGAGTCATGGAGTAAATGAAATTATGACTAGATTGTTACAGATTATATATGTAAGAAATAAGAAAACAATTTGATATACCCTTGATAAACACATGAAGGTCGTAACTTTCTATTTCTCCTCTCGTTCAGTTCTATTAATTGATTTTCATCATCATCATCATCATCGTTTAATGTCTGCTTTCCATGCTAGCATGGGTTGGACGATTTGACTGAGGACTGGCGAACCAGATGGCTGCACCAGGCTCCAATCTGATCTGCCAGAGTTTCTACAGCTGGATGCCCTTCCTAATGCCAACCACTCCAAGAGTGTAGTGGGTGCTTTTACGTACCACCAGCACGAGGGCCAGTCAGGCGGCACTGGCAACAGCCATGCTCAAATGGTGTTTTTTACGTCCCACCTGCACAGGAACCAGTCCAGCGGCACTAGCAATGACCTCGCTCGAATGTTTTTTTCATATGACACCAGCACAAGTGCCAGTAAGGTGACACTGGTAACGATCACGCTCAAATGGTGCTTTTTACGTGCCACCGGCACAGAAACCAGTTAGCTGCTCTGGCAACGATCATGCTCGGATGGTGCTCTTAGCGCTCCACTAGCATGGATGCCAGTCATCGAATTTGATTTCGATGCAAAAACAAAATAGGCCTTTAGAGATTTGTTGCCAGTTGCTATCATCCTAAAGAATGATATCAAAGCTGAGTCAAAAAGTTCCAGGACTTGTTATGCTTAATAAAAAAATAACTTATTTACCTAAGTTTTAACATCATGTTCTTCAAAATAATCTCCTTGCATACCAATACACTGGTCCTGGTGTTCCTGCCATTTGGGGAATCCAGCCTGGAAGTTGTTTTCTGTAAGCAAGTTGAGGATCTTTTGCAATTCACTCTGGATCTCAACAATGGTGTTAGAATGGCAATGTTGTAATTGGCAAGAAACTCACAAGTGAGGAGAGCTTGGTGACAGGGTGCATTGTCATTGTAAAGAATCCACAGATCTGATCACTTCGTGCTCCACAGATCTGATCACTTTGACCAAATGTCCTCCATCAAATGCTTCAAAACATCGATTGTCCTCTAACGATCACCATTCACAAGCTGATGAATTTTTTCTGGGTGTGATACTTGTGACAGGTCTTCCAGATCGCTCATCATCTTCCGGGGATGTTCTTCCACTTTTGAAGCACCTGTGCCACTCGAAACATTGTGTACAACTTATTGCCTTGACACCATAAGCTTACTGAAGCATGTTCAATGTCTCCGTTGCAGATTTTCCAAGTTTAACATAACATTTTATATTGACTCTTAATTCCAACTTCCTATCCATGACAAAAATCACAGACTACAGCATACACATGATCACAAAAACACAAATTTCACAATTTTCAAAATAAACACAGTGATGTCACTCAGCACACTGCCTCATGAAGATCACTGCTAGCTCTTACTGCACATGCAACCATGTGCTGCCATCTGTTGGCATGCTACAGAACTAATCCAGAAACTTCTTGATACCTCCTCATATACATATATAAATACTCATCACCCACATCATCATCATTATCATTATTGTTAAAAGCTGATAGACTTGATTCATTGTAAGAGACATCATTCAAATGTAATATAATTTAGACATTAAAAGATAAAGTAATAACATCTCACCGAATCCTGTATCAAAAGAAGAGCTGTTAAAACAGATACAAATGTAGGTTTACTTGCCTAGTTCCAATTCTCCATTTGAAATCATTATGCTTCTCTCCATGATTTCAATGAAGAATGTTTCTAATAATAACTTTTATTTTTTAAACATTATTACATGAAAAGAAATTTTTCAAAGGTCTCTCAGTTAACAAATGAATTTTAGAATTTTTTCTTTTTTCTTTTTTTTTTTTAAATTTTGTAAATATTTTTACCATGAATTGTGTTGTTGAATGGTTTGCTCAGATCAAGCAACTGTAAAGAAGCTCCCTCATTGATTCGTTGTGTTTGTTTTTCATGGTTGCTATGAATATGAGGAAGGTTAACAAAATTATTTGTTGTTGAGTTGTTTTTTTTGTGCGTGTGTATATATATATATATTCCTCAAGGACCTAAAACATATCAGCAGTCATTGAAGTTCAAGCATCAGTAAATTATGCAGATTAAAAATGCAGCTTAGAAGCTATTTCTGTGTTTTAGGTAATGCCTTGTGATAATACAGAGGACCGACATAGGGAATATATGAAACACTATGGTATAATTTTAACCATGATTCTTTGTTGATGCAAAGTTAAAAAAAAGAGTGGTTAGCGTTGAACTTTATTTTTTAAATGCTGATTTGAAATCAAAATTTGTTTACAATTTATAAATTTTGCATGTTTTTAGAGAATTAATCATAAAATTAATTAGAAATTAAAAACATTTTTTTTTTTAGAAAATATGAAAATTATATTTCCTTTTTTTTTCTTTTCTGGATAAATAAGGAAGAAGGATGTCAGTGTTCATATCCTTTGCAGACCCTTAAAGACCAAAGCTGATGAGATTGATAAGGTTTAGTTTGAACACCTTAAATCAATTTTTCTTTTTTATTCTTAGGTATTATCTTCTTTCTGTAGATCAAGGATTTCCATTTGGGTAATCCAAGATCCATGATTTACTACAGGTGCAATTATGTACATGGTGGGGTTGGGGTTCCAATCGCTTCAATGGAGGATGACCACAAGTTTGTATTCAATTAAAAGAGTACCTTAAATGCACCTTTCATTTTTCTATTATGCCTTCTCAGTCATTAATCATATTTAGTTCTTCTGCCCCATCTGCCATTTCAATCTTCGTGTAGCTAAGGAGCGGTGTCCCCTATATAACTATCCTTATGATAGTACTGATACCCTCAACTTAGCTTTGCTCAGTAGCTGATGTGAGGTACCATGGTATGGCAGAGTGCACACCACACACTTCTGGGAGCCAAAAATGAAGCCTGGGTAGTAGTAGGAGACCAGTGCTTCTATCCACACCTGAAGCTGTGTGACTGACAAGCTTACAAGGGAACTACTCCTTTAGCAATACACCAAACAACATGTCAATATCTGTAGTAGAAGAATGAAATTTTAGAAGGTTTGGTAAAACTGTTGGTGCAAAGACTGAGATGGGAATCTGTTCGATGTGCCAATATGGAGATGGTATGCAACTACCTACTTCAAAATATCTCAGAAATCCTAAATTGTATATTTTTGTTCTTTATATGTATGTATGTGTACATATCAACTAACCCCTGCCCAAAAAATTTTACACCTAAAATTGTGCAAATAATATTTATAATGATAATTACTATTTGCACAGTTTTATCACAAAAAAATAAACTGGTAATTAAGGTCTGCTTAAACTGAATTATTAGCAAAGGTGTCTGTTAACTGCATCATCACAATCTTCCTTTAACTTCAATACAGTCTCAAAGGATAAAACCATTTTTATTTAATCTACTTAACTATTAAGACACTGCAAAAGTTGTCTATACAAAAAAAAGTTAGAAAATAGTAGGAAATGATAAAGTTATAGAAAAAAAAATATTTTTATATCTTTAATAGCAAAAATATTTATATAATTATTTTCAATTGTTGACAATGATTCTTCCTGGATTACATGGGAAAGTATTACAGAGATGAAATTTTATATACAATATCAAAATGTAAATGTAAAAAAAATATTAAAAATAAAGAAAGCATTTGATCATTAAAATGAGCAAATTTTAATAAATAAGAAATTTTAAAAATTCTCATTGTCTATCCCATCATCATCCCATTACCTTGGTAATGAGAAAATGGGCTCTTGAAATGAAATGTGCTGTTTAAATTGAACCCCTGTATCCCCAAGACAAAAGTTTATTGTATTTTTGATAATAAATATGAAGTTTATTTAATGTTTTTGTCTTTTTGTTTATTTTTCTATTCTAGCATGTTTGGACAGTCTTACTACCTGTTGTGTCTGTTATCAATTATTGTTGATGTTGTCTTTTTTGACTAGAGACCCACTGCTTTACTGCATGGAATGGATTGATCATGCTGCAAGTACTAGAATAGTTATCTACAACAAGACTAAAGTGTCAAATCTACATAGTCTTGGTTTTTATTCTTAAATGGGTTGTCTTCTCTATTTCTGAAAAGGCATGTCTTGCAAATAATGTTGCCAAGACATTCACAGTGTCAGTCTAAGAATGCTGATGTGAATAAAGATTGTCATCTTCATGTTGAGATAAGAAGATTTAGTTTAGGGAGTCCACGATGGTTGTAATATAGCATGACTGTGCACAAAGGTTGTTCTCATTATGTAGTTAGGGAGAGGAAGCTTAGACAAGTAGTCCGAGATGGCTGGGAATAAGGTCCCCATGACACAAGTAGGTGGATGCATTTGGCATAATGGCAGTAGAGGGTAGATTGTCATCAGTTGAGAGGTAGATATACTGACTTCAAGCTCTATATTTTGCTACCATGTCCATATGTCAATAATTTCTAAATAAAATATATCCAAAATAATCTTAAAATCCTCTAAAATTCAACACACACCCTTCAGTACCCCATTATGAGGTAATGAGGGGTGTTTTTTTTAACCCTTTAGCATTTAACCCTTTTGTTACCATATTTATTTTGAGATGCTCTGTGTTTCTTTCAATCACTTAAAATATTTTGGGAGGAGAAACCCAGCGTCCACCTACTCCCTCCACAACACTGGTCTCAAAAAGTCTTCATGTGAACGTGGCCTGGGTGTTATTGTCGACAGTGATTTGCGTTGGACAAAACACATCGCTAAAATTGTCAAGAAGGCTGAGGGTGTCTTGGCATCACTCACCAAATCCTTTGTGAGCCGCTCTCCGACTATCTATCTGCGGCTTTATATAGCTATGGTAAGACCTCACCTGGAATTTGCATCACCGGTCTGGAACCCCTATCTTGCCCAGGATATCAATCGTCTGGAAGCTGTTCAGCGATGTGCAACCAAAAGAATACCCTCCATCGGGCATTTGCCATATCCTGAATGCCTTACTTCCCTGGGCATGGACACATTGAAACTCCGACGTCTGGCAGCTGACTTGGCAGACACCCATAAAATTATCAACCATCGTACAAACAATAACTCTGAGCACCTTTTCAAACTCCACCCATCTAACACCCGTGGACATATTTACAAAGTCAGAAAACAGCACAGCTCCCATGACTTCAGGAAACATTTTTTCACGCTGAGAGTTGCTGAAGCATGGAACAAACTGCCGGCATAAGTTGTTAGTTGTCGGAGCACTGCATCCTTCAAAACTTCCATGCTTTCTGAGATTCGCCAACACTACACCTGATTTTCTCCCCTCCATACACACACAGGCATGTATCTGACTCATACATTGTTCGCTTTCCAGACATTTGTACATTACTGCATGTACTTTATATGCACTTTCTGACAAGTTGTGGTGCACCTGAGCACTGTATACAATAATTTCATTATTATTATAATTATTATTATTATAACAAAGAATTTAGTAAAATAACTTAGTTATCATTCAGCTAGTGTTAGGAAGATAAATTGTGACTAAGGTTTGGTGGAAGATTTTAATTCAAAACGTATGAAAAATACAAGACATTTGTATTACAGAGCCAGAGGCGGTTTCAGCCGGGTTAGTAATGAAAGGGTTAAACAGGCCACATCCAATGAAAATATTCTACGTCAAATCTGTGCCCATTAAATCTTTCTTTTCTTTAACTGTTCTGTTGTACAACCAACATAAATCAAGTTGTGTTTCATGCATTCTGCCACGTAAACCAAATGGGAATCTCTACATGTCACACCTGTATAAATCATAACATTTCTGTTATGATTCCTAATGGAATTCACTTCACTCATGTTGCTGCACAATGAACAAGGCTTACTTCTCCTGTGGCTATTTTTCAAGGTACAGTGTGCAGATACTCCAATGTTAGTTTTCTTGGAGTCAGAAATAGAGGTCAACAGCTCTCTTATATTTATATTCTGTCTAAAGGCTACAAGAGGCAGCGGATGAAATATCTGTTTGAAATGAGGATACTGTCCCACAACATGCTGGTGACTTTCATGCAATACTTTTGAAATACTAGGGAAATTTCGGTGCCAGTTAATCACTAAAGGAATTCTGTCACATATTGCATTGTGTTTGCTACAATTATGTGTGAAGGTTTGACTTTCTTTGCTAGTCTTAGCTGTCTCATTTGCTATTTCCTTTAATTGTGATTCACTGTAACTGCATTTGAAATAATGGTGTACAAAAGCATTTGCATGTTTCCAGTAATCCCCTATTTCTATACAAATCCATTTTATCCTCAAAAATTGGGATATCGAATTTGACTGAATTATATGATGTGGATGATTGGTGTGGCAGTGGAGATAAATGTGTGATGACATGGGTTTTCGAAAATAACCCTATCACTATTTTGCCTAGAGAAAACTTAACTTTTGTGTCCAAAAATTCAATGCAATTTTTGAAAAACTATACGTAAATTTTATGTTAGACTTAAAGCCATTGTTTTTAGCATAAGAGTCACAGAAATGCAACAAGTCAATTAAACTATCCTGTGATCCTTCCCAGACAAAAAAAAAAGATGTCATCAATGAACCGTAACCAGATTATTGGTTGATGTCCATGTAGGGATTTGAATTTCTTCAGTAACTGCGTCTCAAATTTCGTCATGAAGACATTAGTGAAATTGACTGCCATGGGGGTACCCATGGCACAACCCCTTGTCTATGTGGCAGAATGCATAAAACACAACTTGATTTATGTTGGTTGTACAACAGTACAATTTAAAAAAAGAAAGATTTAATGGGCACAGATTTGACATCAGGCACAATAACAGTAGTTCAACAGAACTTGCCAAACATTTTGTTTCAAACAGCTGCAATTTTGTAAAAGACTTGAAAGTGCATATTCTCAGAAAATATTCTGACTGTTTCTCTTTCAATACTCAAAATACATGAAGAGAAATATGTTTGCAGGTTATTAACATCACACCCTGGATGATTGAATAAAATGACAGGGGAATATCATCAAATTTACACAAAACTGTTTGATTGAGTCATCATCATCATCATCATCATTTAATGTCCGCCTTCTTTTTCCTTTCCTTTTTTTCTGTCTTTTTCTTTCCGCCTGTTATAAAATTGAAATTTAAAAACTGATGATGTCATTCCATCAACATATGGACGCTAGTTGCTCCCATTCATACTTTAGATTTGAATTTGTATAATTTTGAATTTTTATCACTTTTTACTTTGAACTCAACAAAGACAGGCTTGCTGTCAAAATATAATTCAACCATAAAATATCTATTGCAATCACATCATGCTCTTCGTCTTGTCTGTTTACCTTTATGAAGAGTTTCGTCAATCCTTTTTAAACTATTTATCATTATTATTATTATTATTATTATTATTATTATTATTATTTCATCTCTAGGCACAAGGCCTTGAAAATATTGGCAGGGAAGGGAGCTTGTCAATTACATTGACTCCAGTGTGTAACTGTTACTTATTTAATTAACCCTGAAAGGATGAAAGGTAAAGTCGACACTGACAGAATTTGAACTCAGAACATAGCAGATAAAATATCACTAAGCATTTTGTCCGGAGTGCTAATAATTCTGCCAGCTCACCACCTTAATAATAATAATAATCCTTTCTAATATAGGCACAAGGCCTGAAATTTTGTGGGAGGAAACTCATCAATTACATTAACCCCAGTGTTTTACTAGTACTTGATTTATTGACCCCAAAAGGATGAAAGGCAAAGCTGACCACAGCAGAATTTGAACTCAGAACATCGCGGCAGACAAAATATCACTAAGCATTTCGTCCGGCAGGCTAACGATTCTGCCAGCTTGCCACCTTAAAAATAATAATAAGCAGAATTTGAACTTAGAACATAGTGATGGGCAAAATATCACTAAGCATTTCATCCAACATGCTAACAACTCTGTCAGCTCACCACCTTCTTTAATAATAATCCTTTCTACTATAGGCACAAGGCCTGAAATTTGGGGGAGGGGTATAGTCGATTACATTGCCTCCATTACTCAACTGGTACCTATTTTACCAACCCCGAAAGGAAGAAAGGCAAAGCTGACCTCAGCAGAATTTGAACTCAGAACATCGCGGCAGACAAAATATCACTAAGCATTTCGTCCGGCAGGCTAACGATTCTGCCAGCTTGCCACCTTAAAAATAATAATAAGCCTTAAACCATTCTTTCTCCTAGGCCTGAAATTTTGTGGGAGGGTGCTAGTCAACTTCATCAACCCCAGTGTTTTACTGGTACTTAATTTATCAACCCCGAAAGGACAAAAGGCAAAGTCAACCTCGGTGGAATTTGAATTCAGAACATAGCAATGGGCAAAATACCACTAAGTATTTCGTCCAGTATGCTAACAACTCTGGCAGTTCACCACCTTAATAATACTGATGATGATAATTTCCTACGTTGGCAAACAGCTAGAGATTTCAATGATACTATATTTCATCGACTCTACAAGGATGATCTCAACAGGACATGAAGTCCATTGTTACTTAGGAACATATTTAGATTATTTTCCCTTCGTAAGTTTGTTCAATTGATTGAATAGAAAAAAAAACAGTATATTTCCAGCTTAAACTCTTACTTATGTAATAGGCACTAAGATTTGTCACTTGTTGGGACAAAAACTTGAGACAAGTTAAAAGTATTTTGTGTAAGGGAAATAACTCTCAAAACGTTCTAGAGTTATTTCTCTTAGCAATACTCTCAATTTTACTCTTTTACTTGTTTCAGGCATTTGACTGCGGCCATGCTGGAGCACTGCGGTTAGTCAAACAAATCGACCCCAGGACTTATTCTTTGTAAGCATAGTACTTATTCTATCGGTCTCTTTTGCCGAACCGCTAAGTTACGGGGACGTAAACACACCAGCATCGGTTGTCAAGCGATGTTGGGGGCTGGGACAAACACAGACACACAAAATATATACGACGGGCTTCTTTCAGTTTCCGTCTACCAAATCCACTCACAAGGCTTTGATTGGCCCGAGGCTATAGTAGAAGACACTTGCCGCCCAAGGTGCCACGCAGTGGGACTGAACCCAGAACCATGTGGTTGGTAAGCAAGCTACTTACCACACAGCAACTCCGAAAAAATCCCTGTTCTTTAAATGTAATCTACACACCTACCTTTTCTGTTCCTCTATACCTATTCTCTCTCTCATATTCACCTTGTACCTTAAAAGTACACTCTCTCCGTCTTTTTCTCTCTCTCCCTGCTCAGTAGAGGGATTTTGTCTTGCAAGTACTTGGTGACCCCATGAGTGCTGTTGCCACAAAAAAATCACCCAGTTCACTTTGTAAAGTGGTTGGCATTTGGAAGGGCATCCAGCTTTAGAAACCTATGTCAAAGCAGACATTGAAACTTAATGCAGCTTTCTGACATTGTTGGTTCCTGTGGAACCATTCAACCTATGGCAGCATGGAAAAATGGATGTTAAACAATGTGATGATGATGATAATATTTTAACATCTATGGTTGCACATTGTCTGGAAGAAGATACAAGAAATTTTGCTGCTATTATTAATTTAATTAAACAAAGAAATCTCACATAAAATAAATATATTTATGTATCGAATGCAAGGTGACAAATGAATATTTGCAGGATGTCAACTAAGGCATAGGAGTGACTGTGGTAAGTAGCTTGCTTATGAACCACATGGTTTCGGGTTCAGTCCCACTGTGTGGCACCTTGGGCAATTGTCTTCTACTATAGCCTCAGACTAACCAAAGCCTTGTGAGTGGATTTGGTAGACAGAAACTGAAAGAAGCCCGTCATATATATGTGTGTGTGTGTGTATATATTTATATTTATATATATATATATATATATATATATATATATATGTATATATATATACACACACACAATATATATATATATATACACACATATATATATATACACACACACATATATATATATATATATATATATATATACACACATATATATATATACACACACACATATATATATATATATATATATATATACACACACACACATAT
This sequence comes from Octopus sinensis, assembly GCF_006345805.1. Lineage (NCBI taxonomy): Eukaryota > Metazoa > Mollusca > Cephalopoda > Octopoda > Octopodidae > Octopus > Octopus sinensis. Next base: position 100,655,888 of record NC_042998.1, on the reverse strand, counting down.
ATATATATATATATATATATATTATATATATAATATATTATATATATATATATATATATATATATATACACACACACATATATATATATATTATATATATATATATATAATATATATATATATATATATATCGTCATCATCATCATCATTTAACATCTGCTTTCCATGCTAGCATGGATTGGACGATTTGACTGAGGTCTGGCAAACCAGATGGCTGCACCAGGCTCTAATCTTGATCTGGCAGAGTTTCTACAGCTGGATGACCTTTCTAATGCCAACCACTCTGAGAGTGTAGTGGGTGCTTTTACATGCCACCGGCATGAGGGCCAGTCAGGCAGTGCTGGCAACAGCCACACCCAAATGATATTTTTTTTTACGTGCCACCAGCACAAGTGCCAGTAAGACGACGCTGGTAACAATCACGCTCAAATGGTGCTTTTTGCGTGTCACTGGCATGAATGCGAGTTAGCCGCTCTGATGTGTTTATGTCCCTGTAACTTAGCGGTTCGGCAAAAGCGACCGATAGAATAAGTACTAGGCTTACAAAGAATAAGTCCTGGGGGCGATTTGGTCGACTAAAGGTGGTGCTCCAGCATGGCCACAGTCAAATGTGTGAAACAAGTAAAAGAGTAACAAAAATTTCAATAATTTAGCATCAATGACAATTGCCTTCAATTTCTGAACAGAGAGAATTGCAAATAACTTCTTGAAGTATTTTCTTCTATGGTTTGATGGTAATGGTAAGCTGTATTGTAACCTTCATTAATATTCCATATCCAACATCGTAGAGGAAAATTGAGGGTAAGTAGCAGAACTGAAGTCAAGAGTTTGCGGGAGAAATTTCACCAAAGCCAGTGTAACTAAATGCAATGCTTCTTTGATGCGATTACAAAGGAAAGTAAATATGTTTGTGTGTGTATGTGTCCCTAGCCAAATTTTTGTAAATCTACAAGGGGGTGCTGAAAAGTTCCTGGCTTTAAGAGTATTGCAAAAGGTCTGGTTGGAGGCCTGACCATCAAAGTTCTTTTACAGGGCTTAGAAAAACTGAAGGACTGCTGCAATAAGTGTGTGAATCTGAGAGGGGAATGCGCTGAATAAAATCATAATTAACTCATCTTCCTGTATTTTCTTTTACAGGAACTTTTCAATACCCCTTCATATATGAATACCATCTCAATGACTAATTGATAGCATAATTCTACATCATTGTTGGTGTCTCTTACTCTCAATTAATGATTACAGATTATTAAATTAACAATAAAATAAGTTATAAAAGAATGTGCTATACACAAGAATTTAAGAATAATGTTAAGTTTTCTTCACACCTATTATGCAACAGAATCCAAGCAGATCAGGTCGGGCATGGGGGTTGCACCATTGCAACATGTTGCTGCATCTACCATTTATTAGTATTTGCTTGAGTCACTCTGGGCAACCTTCTCGGAATCTACATAGTCTGAGGTATATTTGTAGAAAATTTCACTAAAAAGTATCTATTTTCTTGCAAGTTAAGATGAATTTTTCGAAATCCACCACCACACCCCCTCCTAAAGCACTTTCCCCAAAAAAGTTTTGTATGTTCGGAATCTACATAATATAACACATATTAGTAGAAAATTTCCTTAAAAAATATTCATTTTTCTTAAAGTTATGATCATCCAAATTCGAGGAGGGCAGGAATCAGTAGTTATGCCTATATATAGTTAACCATGATAGATCGCTAGTCACAACACATTTTTAATTTTCTCTCCTTGTTCCTTTGTGTGGAAGAGCGTAGACTCGAAACGTTTAAGACTTTTTCACTTCCCGAACGTTATACTAATACATCTGTTTGTTGTCTACACCACCGGTCTTCATCTTTTTTTTTTGGTGGGGGGGAATTCTCCTATATATATATATAATATATATATATATATATAAACTGTCCGACGAACGGGAACGTGAAACTGAGTAACAGCTTTTATTATATTTCTGCTGCTTTTGAAGTATATATATATATTATATATATATATATATATATATATATATATATATATATATAATATATATATATATATATATAAGTTAATCCAAACATGAAAGCACAAAAAAAACACAACAATGCGAGGATGTGGAACAAATATAGTATTATTGGACGCTCAGAAAAGAAGGAAAGAAGGAGGGTTTAAAGTTTCGAGCAGAGCTCTTCGTTGGAAACATAGGAGAAGGAAAGATCCAGAGAAGGGAAGACAGAGGGAAAAAAATCGCCATCGGTACACACGCGGTCACATTTTGAATATATATACAGTCAACTCTCGCTACTACGCCACCTCGCTACTATGCCAAATAATAAGCAAAAAATTTTTACTATGCCACCTCTCGCTACTATGCCACTTGTAAACTGAAGCGCACGCAACTTTTCGAAATTTTGTACTCCTACATTTTGTACATTTCGTATTTGTAATCTTGTGGAAAAGTTCAGAAAGTAGCACACAATGTCAGCTCAGAAACGCAAGCGGACTGAGTTTACGCTGAAGGAAAAGGAGATTATCGATGCTGCGAAAAACGTTATTGTCGGGCCCCTCGTATCATTAGTAATATCTGATACAAGTTATCGCCCCTTGTATTGTCCGACATGTTTCACTCTAGAAGAAATAGCAAAGGAGGTAATGCATAACGAAGAGCCGATGGAAAGTGAAGACGACGAGGTAATTGTGGAAGAGGAATACGTTTCGTTTGCAGATGCCCAAAGAGCATGGAGCACTATCCGAAAGTTTATGCAGCAGCAGAGCATCGGAAAACCCAGCGTCATGCAGGCGTGTGATAGGCTAGACAAGGAAATGAATGAAATCCGCCGAAAGAAGATGCGTCAGCCGACAATTTTTGAGAGTTTCGGGATTAACTAAAAGCAATCTGAACTTAATAAACTTGGATGTCTTCTTTTTACCATTGCATTGAACTTCTTATTGGCCTTACTTCCTACCCTATGAATTTTTATTCGTATGTTCAGTAAATTTTTGGTTATGTAGCGTTTAGATAACAGACCCTTGGTACTATGCCACTTTGGCTCAGTCCTGCAGGGTGGCATAGTAGCGAGAGTTGACTGTATATATATATAGAGAGAGAGAGAGGGAGAGTAGATATTTATTGTTAAGCGCAACACGTATAATCAAAGTTCAGTAGTACCTCGCACAACTGAACTTTGGCTCAGTTGTGCGTCCAATACTCCACTCCTATATCTAGCGCAGTACAACGCGTGTCGTCAAACCACGGGATAGATTAGTGTACGGAATAGCAGCCACGTAATGGTATTAATAAAATAAAGAAAACATGAATGCCTTATAAAACAATCTTTCTACAAGCAATTACATTTTTTATTCTTGTAGTAATGTATGGATGTACATACAACTTTATTTACTCGAATTCACATACAAGAACTTGAACTCTCGGAATGTATGCACGGACTCACAAAGTTTATGAAGAGATATTACTCGGTCACGAGTTAACTTCCACCATGTATATTACTGAGTATACGTATTAATGATTCTAGAAAAAAAATTATAAAATTTCAATTTAAAAAATAGATTAAAATACCCCCCCTCCCACTCCGCCCGTGCGTCTGTGACAAAGTGAATTTAAAGTGTTTTCTCTACTAATGTTTCACTTTTGTCTGGTATTACACGCTTGCGTAGAATTATACTAAAATAGCAGACGTAAAAAGTACGGAAACAGAAAACCCGACATGCTAGAAACAGCAGTTAAGCGACGAATCGCGTTTTAAAGTTTTTCAAAATCTTCACTTTTTCAGTAAGCTCCAACCGGAAAGTCCGACAAGCTAGAAACAACAGCCAAACCGATGATCAACTTTCTAAATATTAATTACCGAAAAAGAAAAACTTTAACCTTGGTTAATGTTTGTATAGGAAACGAATATAAAAAAAAAAATGCGCACAAAGCAACGGGAGGGAGGGGAGAGAACTTCGGAAAATTCACAAGATCCGAGTTTTTCCCTCGTAACTGTATGTACATGTGTATATATATATATATATATATGGCGAAGTTTCGCATGTCGTAGCTGGCGAAACTATGCCGTATATATATATATACACACACACACACACACATATATGTGTGTGTGTAGGTATATTTATATATGTGTGTGTGTGTATATATATATATAGAGAGAGAGAGTAATAACGACGAAGGGTTAAAAAAGCGTAAAAGTAATTGAAAATGAAACAAAATTGAAGCCAAAACATTAAAAATTATTGAAAGTGGGTAGAAATAAACACTACGTAGTATAGTAGTACTACGCTAAGGTATCTGTAGAAAGTTAAATTTGATTTGGGCATATGACGAAGAAAAATTCGGATCTTGGGAATTTTCCGAAAATCTTCTCCCCACTTCCCACAAATTACTTTATAGCCGTAATGTACGCCGTTTCGGTACTACTAGCGAACATTAGTACTGATGCGCGCAAAGGTATTTTTATGAAATCGAAAAACTGGATTTCTGTAGAAAAAAAAACCCACAAAATCTCTCTATAATTACACCTCTCTCCCATCCTAAGCAACAAAAGTATAAGTATGAAAATGGTCGTTTAGAATTACAAAGAATGAGAAAAACAAAGTGAAACTATTTACTGAAGTAAAATGGGTACGTTAAACGCAAAGTTCCATTTATTGGGCCAAGAGACACCGTCTCGACTTTCTATCGATGACTTTTTGGAAATATTTTGGTCTAACAAATCCATCCTTATCTCCTTCAGTGAGGATTACATTGTTCTCGGATAAGAAAAATGTCAGTCCATCATTTAAAGCTAAATCCAGATTTAAATAAATCATAACCTGACAAGATGAGCGCATGCCGCTAATCACTCCACGTTCACCGGGTTCTCCAATGGCAAAATGGATGTGCATTCTGTTCATTCTGCTCAGGCCTTCCTTTTTGATTGCGCTTTTCCACGCTTTGAGATAGGTTCCATGAATTACATTATCGAAATTATCTCCTTTTAATATTGGTTTCAAAGCAAGATTTTCTATATGCATTGAATGACCTTGATTTGCTCGAATTAATAGCTCGTTGCCTTCATGTTTTAAAGAAAGTCTCTGCTTGTCATTGGTTTCCACAATATGCTTGATGGCATTATGATCTAAATTCCTAAATTCATTTCTCTTCAGCAAATCATTTACTTTAACAAAGCCTCTTGGATCCATTTTAATATTCATCTTCTTAGCATTATGTCGTAAGATAGAAACTAACCTTTTGGATATCTTAACTTCATACTTGGTAGATTTGTAGTTGTCTTTACTTATGCGTTGGTTAGTAAATTTTCTCATTTCCTGATGTCTAGCTTTTCCCTTCTTCGACTTATTTGGGGCCATTTGTAAATGATTGTAAAGAGGCAAAAATGTAAGAGGAAATAGAGGAGCGAAATATTTCGACACGATGAAAATTAATGAAATGGAATTCGTTTCGAAGAATTTAAGAGAATAAGTATAAATTATCCGCCAAGATTCCATTAATAAACTGAAACTGAAAGAAGTTATTCGAAGAAGCTATTGAAGATGAAAACGAGAAGGAAACAAATAAAATAACAATGAAAAATTCATTAATACAATGCAATCCAATAATATTTGTGAAAACTTAATTTTAATGCTAAGTTCCATTTAAATCTGTTGTAAACATCTCGAAAACAAATAATCACATTTCAGAGAAAAGGTCCGCACTTGCAAATTCGGTGATTACTCAAAGGTGACTCTAATTAAAGAAAGTCCAGTAAATGTCTTTTTAAATTTAAAAGGTTTTGTTGTCGCTTACCTAAGAGTAATGATATTTTCCTCTTTTGTTTTTACATAAATATTGTTATGAATTAGATATCACGCAAAGAATAAGCCTTTATTTTTCTTTTGTGGACTATATATAGGAAAATTTTATTGCCTTCACGTTGTTTACCGTTTTACAAAATCAAACGGCGATGCTTCGGTATAGGTACACACGTGACTTTGTTTACATTTCTGAAGATAACAGAGACCCTTTTCTCCCACCCCTAACCCTAACCCCCATATATAAAAAAAAAACACTTTCTTGAAATGTATCCGGTACATATATGGAAGTTACGCCAATCAAACTATAAAACTAGACCAAACAGAAATTAAAAAAAAAAAAAAAAATTCACCACCTTTGGTTGAAAATTTGGGGGCGCTGGGAAGCCTCTCTAATGGCTATTGAGACATGCCAGCACGCTTGCAGCATTGCCGCGGGTGATGGCAAATCTGATGAGATGGAACGGCAAAGCGCCCTCACGAGCTTCACTAGTTACCTCTGCAAGGCGAGTTGCCAGTGAAGACAGGAATCTCGCAATTAGCAGTCTGACTCCCACCAAATGTCTCGAACACACACACACATATATATATATGTCTCGTTTTATGAAGATTATGACTTACTGATATACTCATGCGTTTAATTTAAATTATAACCAACAACAATACGCTTATTTGAAATGTGTCCGAAATCGTAAACATAAGAAAAGATTGTTTAATATTTCTCATTATGAACAAACATTGAATCTTGAAATTTCCTTAAATTCAACGAAAAATAGTCACCGAGAGTTACGTTCCTTGGTTCGTTATGACCTGTTCGTACGCTACTTTTTTCCCGTTATTTACCTATTTAATGTTGTTTGAACCGTTGGTGATGTTCTGTACCAATATGTGTATGTATGTATATATATATATATATATATATATATACACACACACACTATATATATATTTACTATTTATTATATGTGTGTGTGTACATCGGAACATATATATGTTTGTATATATATGTAGATATATATCGATGCATTTATATAGATGTATATGTATACATGCATGTGTATAGCATGGCCGCAGCATTGAGCTGAAACTAGAGAGAATATATATATATATATATATATATATATATATATATATATATATATATATATATATATATATTATGGCTGTCCCCTCGTTATCGAGAATGGCCATTGCACGAAGCTTAACTGTTCCTGGTACTGTGATCGAATGTGACTCTTTAGTCCAGCCAAAGATCTACAATGTCTTGTACAGAATTGGCAACTAAAACCTTTACCGGTAATAGCCGGCTGTAGTTGTAACTGGGCTTCATGTACCTTCGCATGTAGTTTAAGTCCTCCTGCCGAATTACACTCTCTTCCACATGCCTGACAGATATGATTAGTATGGCGTGTAACACCACCACCAGTGGCCAGGTTGTCACTCATCTGTCTCGCTTTATGACTACGAAGATGACTCTTGAGTCCAGCTTTACTGAGGCAGGTTCTTGCACAGACACTGCATGTCAGCATCATAGGAAGACCCTTCCCATCTGGAAGTGTAACAGCGATGCCCTTCCTGACATCCCTCATTACTTTCTCATGTGCAACTCGAGGTTTCTCAGAAGTGGCTGTCCCCTCATGCACAATCCTTCTCCACCTGCTACGATCAATAGCTATGCCTTCCCATGTGTCAGGAGAGATGCAAGCATCTCCTAAGGAAGCCTTCAGCAAGTCCTTATACCTCTTTTTTGGTTTATGTGGAGGTCGTTCTCCTTTAGCTAACTCTCCATAAAAGAGTTGTTTTGGCATCCTTGAATCATTCATCCTGACCAGATAACCACTCTATCTGAGCCTTTGCTTTAACACAAGAGCTTCTATACTTTCACACCGAGAGCCTTCCAATATTTCAAGATCACTGATGCGGTCCTTCCACTTAATACCATAGATCCGTCTGAGACACATCTGATGGAAACGTTCCAGTTGTTTAAGGTGGTATCAATATGTGACCTACGTCTCGCAGGCATAGAGAAGAGAAGGGAGCACACATGCCTTGTACACCTTTATCTTTGTCTTTCTGCATATGTCTCGCTGACTCCAGAAGCGCTTTTCTAGCCTTCCGAAAGCAACACTTGCTTTCCTAATTCTATAAGGAATTTCATCATCCAAATTGCTATATCTATTAATAGTGCTTCCCAGGTAGACAAAGTGATCAACTGCATCAAGCCGTTTACCATACACATAGATATTTGGTACACTATACTGCTTACCAGGGGCAGGTTGATGCATGACAACAGTTTTCTTGAGATTGACTGTCAATCCTAAGGCAGTGCAAGCATCAGAGAATGCATTCAAAATGTGTTGCATATCAATCTCTGTGTGTGCTGCTAGCTCACAATCATCTGCATACAAAAGGCCTCTCATGATAGAAGTAAATACCTTTGTTTTCGCACCAAAGCGCCTGATGTTAAATATGCTGCTAGAGGTTCGATAATATATGTAAACACTGTATCTGCAGTTTCTGAATGCAATACAGGACACCATCGCAAAATATACAGAAAATATGGTCGGTGCCAGAATATCCCCGTTTCACTCTATTTTGTATTGAAATGGGCTCCGACATTTTCCCTCTAACATTCACCCTACCATTCATGTCTTCATGAAAAGACCTAACCAAAGCAAGGAATTTTCAGGACACCCAAGTTTCTGGAGGACTTTCCACAATGCTTTTCTATTGACGGTATCAAAGGCTTTTGTCAGATCGACAAAAACCTGATACAAATCCAGACCCTGTTCCACACACTTCTCCTGAAGCTGTCTAGCTGAAAAGATCATATCTGCAGTGCCACGTCCCACACGAAAGCCAGATTGACTTTCTGGAAGAACACAATTTGCAACGTATTTCAGCAGACGATCCAGAAGTACCCTGCATAAAACCTTTCCTACGACAGACAGCAATGATACGCCTCTATAATTACCACAATCATTCCTGTTGATATATATATATATATACATACATGCATACACACACACATATATATATGCGCATGTATAGATATAGATGTATATGTATAGATGTATATATACATGTATATGTATAGAGGCATATATATATATATATAGATTTATATGTATGTATATATATATATAAATACTATCCCTTAGTGGGTTGGATCCATAACCCCTAACTTACTTGGTGTTATATATATATATATGTGTGTGTGTGTGTGTGTGTGTGTGGCTTAATCGTTCAGGTATTCAGCTTAGAATCGTAAGGTCATGAGTCCAATTCCCGGTGACGGATAGTGTCCTTGAGCAAGACACTTTATTTTACGCTGCTCCAGTCCACTCAGCTGGCAAAAATGAGCAGTACATGTATTACAAAGGGCCGGCCTTGTCACACTTTGTGTCACGCTGAATATCCCTGAGAACTACATTAAGGATGCATGTGTTGGTGGAGTGCTCAGCCGCTTGCACATTAATTTCACAAGCAGGCTGTTCCGTTGATCGTATCAGCTAGGAATCTCGTCTCTGAGAACATTCATCCTCAGCCACCTGGACTACTGCTCCTAGCTATGGTCACCCAACAGTATAAACATAACAGTGGACCTTGAAGAGAAAAAATCTTAAAGATCTTACCAAAGAATCTTCTTCCAGCGTTCGCTACCTTACCTTGTCTGGCCTAACAGCCCTCCCTATTTGATTTCTTGTATGTCCTGTTTTTATTACCAACTTTGACCCTCCACAAATCCCAAATTTTATTTTGGTTTGTGGGAGCAACTGTTTCTCGAAGACACATATTGTCATGAATTGCTCGAAATGTGGAGTAGATAAACAGCCGACAACTGATGAAGGGTCGTTCTTTATGCTACATGTCTTGTTTTCTATTTGTTTCTCTCGTTGTTCACATACCCACGTTTGTATTTCACATTTTTGTATTTCGTAATCCATGTTGTTTATGTTTTGTGACATCCTGTACCCATATATGCATATATATATATATACATATATATGTATGTATATATGCATATATATAGGATCTGTTCGGTTTGAATGGCAGTTTTTCTAGCGGTGTCATATGAAATTGTCACCTATAATTAATGACCCTAGTATCAATCTATTGCATTTCAATCTGTTTTAGGGTTAGGGTTAAGGGTGGAGGGAAGGGTATCTTTTTTTCTTCAGAAATGTAAGTAAACCCAATCTGTTTCTTAAAAGAGGGACATATTCATATAGCACAGAATGTTTTCACCTCAACAGACGTCATTGATTGGTTGAAATTGAAGAAAAAAAACAACAAATATCTTACAAACCATAGAATTTTCTCAATAAAGCCAAGAGAAAGAGATGTTTTATAAACACATTCTACCAGTATACGAAGTTTAAAAGTGTTTAGTTACGTGGAAATTATTTTAAAAAACTGCCGTTCAAACCGAAAAGATCCTATTATTTATATTATTATATGACTGAACACCGTGTGTCCATATCCAAGTTTATCTTAATAATTTTGATGCGACGCCACCCTGTACTGTTCTGTCTCTCCCCCTTTCATTTTCTCTCTTCCTTTCTCTAATTCTTTTTTCTCCCCTCCTTCCCCTTTCGTTTTTTCTCTGATCCTTCTCTAATCTTTTTCTCCCCTTCACTGTTTTCTATCTGAGTCTCTCTCTCTCCTTCTTCCTCCTTTACTCTCTCTCTCTTGTTGCTCACACGTGACTATTGTCCATCTTTCTTTTCCTTCTGTCTGTCACTACAGACCAGACGCATCCTTATCTGTCTCTTCTCCTATCTTTTCTCTTATCAAAGAATCTTCTTCCAGCATTAGCTACCTTACCTCGTCTGACCTAACTGCCCTCCCTGTTTGTTTATGTTTTGTTTGGTTTCTTGTATGTCCTGTTTCTATTTACATTATTTACATCTGACATATATTTGTCCTCATCTTGTTTATTGTTAACACAACGTTTCGGCTGATATACCCTCCAGCCTTCATCAGGTGTCTTGGGGAAATTTCAAACCTGGGTTCTCATTCCTAAGGATAGAAATATTACAAAAACTGTTTCTTAGAGTTTCGTGTGCCTGTTAGTCGGACAGTTTTGTTTAGACATTCTAAACAAAACTATCAAATGAATGGGAACATGAAACTCTGAGTAACAGCTTTTTTGATATTTTTGCTGCTTTTCAATAAAGCATATTACTCAACCTCTGGTATTCGAGTACTATTTTTTCCACCTTGCTTCACATTTATGTGCTTACTCCGGTGTGTGTGTATTATATATATATATATATATACATAAGTGTGATGCGTATATATATATATAGAGAGAGAGAGAGATGTGTAATGTATATATATATTGTGTAGGTGCTGTGGTCCAGTGGTTAAAGCTCCACAAGGCTCCAGCAAGAGGTGATTGCGGACCCTGCTGTACTCTTTCATTACAGCTTTCTCTCGCTCTTTCTTCCTGTTTCTGTTGTACCTGTATTTCAAAGGGCCAGCCTTGTCATACAGTGTGTCACCCTGAATCTCCCTGAGAACTACATTAAGGGTATACGTATCTGTGGAGTGCTCAGCCACTTACATGTTAATTTCACGTGTAGACTGTTCCGTTGATTGGATCGACTGGAACCCTCATCGTCATAATCAACTGAGTGCCACGATATATATATAATATATATATATATATATAATATATATATATATATATATATATATATTATATATATTATATATTATATATATATATATATATATATATATATATTATATATATATATACGTATATATATGTATATATATATATATAATATATACGTATATATATGTATATATATATTATATATATATATATATATATATATATATATATATATATAATATATATATATATATATATATATATATACTTTACTTACTTTGATACTTTGATAGGTTTCGGCCATTATAGGCCCAGGCCATGTCTAACTTAATAGCACCACCTGGTGAAGTCTTTCAAGTCAGAATTTGGGCACTATGGCCCACTCAAGTAGAGAGTTATTGTTTACAGAGACATATCCGGGTGTAGGGGGTTTATCCGGGATTTCTTGAAGGAATCTGTCTGTTTTGGTGTAATGTTAAAGAGAGCGGGGCCAATTGAGGTGAAATAATTGTGCCGTATTGTTGTTATGAGATGAGAGTGCGATTTTTGTTTTGGGCGGATGGCACGGGGCCCAAGCCTTGGATGTACCTTAAAGGTGATGCCAACATCATTTGGGCAATGCTGTGGGAATATTTTCCACATCATGCAGATGATGTAGCGCTCACGACGACGTTGGAGAGAATAAAGTTTTAGCTTTTCTAGTCGACCCCAATAGTCGAGGCCTGTCATGCCATCTATCTTTTTTGTGATTGCCCTTTGAGGTGCTTCAACTTTTATGATACTTTGTTTTGTGTGGGGAGACCACAGTGGACAACAGTATTCAAGGTGGGGTCAGGCAAAAGTGGAGAAGAGAAGGATAATGGTGTGGATATCTCTCGACTGGAAAGTTCTGAGAATCCAGGAACACATTCTGCGGGCCATGTCAACTTTGGTGTTTATATGAGTGGCCCAGCTTATGTTGTTGTCCACAATTACTCCCAAGTCTCTGATGTTGTTGGATGCCACGAGAGTTTCACCTGAAGGAAGGGAGTATGAGAGTTTCAGGGCATCCTCTTTTCCAAAGTGGATTAACTCAAATTTATCCTCGTTCAGCAGCATATTGTTTTTTTCTGCCCATTGGATAACAGCCAGTAGATCTGACTGAAGGCATGTCCGGTCACTCGCCTCATTTATGACCTTCTGTAGCTTGGAATCATTTGCAAAGATTTTTATGTTGCTGTGCTTGATGATGTCATTAATGTAGATGATGAAAAGAAGTGGGCCCAGCACAGTGCCTTGCTATGGGTGCCGGTATTATTTATAAACGCTATTTAAAAGCCATTGGGGTTTCCTTGACAAGGCAGGCTTAGATGAACACACACACACATAAAACATAATATATATTTTTTTTTTCTGCCACCCAACGGTTCTCGCGGCAGTAGCCACTGACAGCGAACGATCAAACGCACACACGTACACAAAAAATGTTTTCTACCCCTACGCCAACACACACATATATAGAACAGTATACACACACACACGTCTCTAAGTAGATTTTTTCTCGCCCCTTATAAAACATCCAATATTCCTTAAATAGTCAGAACTTTATTCTCGGTCACAAAGAACACCCACACACCCTCACCCACATGATTGACCGATGCCTGACCCGTTAAATTCTTCAGCCACCGGTTCTCAACATACACTGATAAACAGTTTCGCCATGGGCTCTTAGGAGCATAGTTCGATTTGTTTTTGCTCCGCCTCTGTTCTGTTTTTGTTTTTCCAACGGATTTCCTATTTTCTTCCTGAAGAGAAAGACACAATATGGTCCCATTATTCAATCGGATTTTGGTAATTTGTGCCTTTCGAAACACGTGTAGAATGAAATAAAACGATTTCTGTTCAATCTGCGTTCAGCTCCATTTCTTCAATTCACCAATAATGTTATATATATATATATATATATATATATCTTATTATAAAAGGCAGATTTTATCTGCCTCCCTTTGTAAGTTATAGAAATCTACAATATAGGATTTCTTCAATTACAATTTACCTAGCATTTTTAAGAGTAGAATGCATCGGGTCATGCCAGGTCCAGTTTTTAAAATTTAAACTCCAATTAAGCAAAATTTACAGAAAACTCACATTCTGGTGTGTATGTCAAATGCTTTTCTTAGTCTGGTTTACAGCACACGCAAACGCACACACACTGTGTGCAACGAATAAAGTGAAACTAGATGTAATATTTGTTTCTGTCTATCACGCTGATAGATACATGAGTAAAATGTATGGGAAGCTAACAGATAAGAGTGAGTGAAAATGTTCTTGGAAGAGAGTAAATTAGCGACAGAGTGATTTGAGCAAGACTAAACTGAAAGTATGAAACAGTGTTTATGTATAAACAGACGACACTTATATAAACCCTTTCGTTACCAAACCGCCCGAATTTACCTATTCATATTTAAATGAGAATATCAGAGTAAATCTCTTTAGTACATTCGTGAAAACACGTATTATACTTCGTAAACACTTCAAATACAGTTTTGTACAAAAATCGAAGTGTAATTTTAATTCCGTGAATTATGGGAGATTTTTTTCCGAAATTTGTTCCTATTGTGTTTTCAAAATTTGTAATTCTGACAAAAAATGGATACGAATTTCATTATATCAAGCAGCGAGTCAGAATTCGAAGGATTTTCTACTGAAGACCTTCATAAATCTAACTCTATGACTGAAAAGAAAAAGCATCTTTATATAAGAGTGAAGTTGTGTGTCTGTCCCCTTCGATTTAGATTCGTAACTACTCCCACATTTTGCGGTGCAGTTTAACCAAAACCGGGTATCTTATAGTCGTGATTCATATCGAGCCCTTCTGGGTATTAGCGCGCGTCTACGATGAGTCTACGATTTTAAAAAAATTTACCATCATATTTTTCCATTTTAATGCATTTTTTTCGCTTTTATATAAGGGAAGTAACTCTCTAAAAATATCTACGATGTGTCAACGATTTTTTTTAAAATTTACCTTAATTTTTTTTCAATTTTTAATGCATTTTTTTGCTATTTTTTGGCTATAACTCTCTAAAAATGCTTATATAGTTATTTCCCTTACAACCCGAGCAACGCCGGGCGATACTGCTAGTCTTATTATAAAAGGCAGATTTTATCTGCCTCCCTTTGTCAGTTATAGAAATCTACAATATAGGATTTCTTCAATTACAATTTACCTAGCATTTTTAAGAGTAGAATGCATCGGGTCATGCCAGGTCCAGTTTTTAAAATTTAAACTCCAATTAAGCAAAATTTACAGAAAACTCACATTCTGGTGTGTATGTCAAATGCTTTTCTTAATGTGGTTTACACCACACGCACACGCACACACACAGTGTGCAACGAATAAAATGAAAGTAATTCACTGTGTGTGTGTTGACAGACAATAGAATGCGATGGCGATGTAATATTTATTTCTGTCTATCACGCTGATAGATACATGAGTAAAATGTAGGGCAAGCTAAGAGATAAGAGTGAGTGAAAATGTTCTTGGAAGAGAGTAAATAGCGAGAATGATTTGAGGAAGACTTTACATTAAATAACCGTAGTGGCTTGTATATATATATATATATATATATACATACATAAGACAGTAAGGTGTGATTTGAGGGAGATTTGGCTGCTATTTCTACCATGTCTAGCTGCCATGTAGAGGTCCCCCTCATTGGCTCATATATATATACATACATAAGACAGTAAGGTGTGATTTGAGGGAGATTTGGCTGCTGTTTCTACCAGGTTTGTTAGGCCTTCTCATGTAAACTCAAGCTTTCTCATGCCTTGAACATAAGACCAAAGCAGAGAATGTATTCTTTTATTCTTCTGCTTTTTCCAGCCATTGGTCTGTGGCCATGCTGGGGCAATGCCTTGAAGAATTGTAGTTTAATGAATCAACTCCAGTTTTATTTTTGTAAGCATTGTACTTATTCTATCTGTTTCCTTTGTCAAACCACTAGGTGACAGGGATGTAAACAAACCAACATTCGTTGTCAAGCAGTGGTGGAGGACAATCACAAGCACAGACACGCACACACACACACATACATGCATACACATATACACACATACATACATATATATATATGTGTGTATATATATATTGCAGTGTGGAAGGTGTTTGTAAGCCATTTAAGAAACACAAAAACCGTTAGATTCACTTCAACATTTAAATTTAATTTGCCAAAATATTTTCGTCGCTTTGAGACCGCGACCTGTTCACTGACAAAAATATCGTGCTAACAGGTCGCGATCTCAGATCAAGTCACTTGCTATGCAAGTACATCTCTGTAACTATATATATTTATATATATATATATATATATATATATATATATATATATATATATGTATATTGGTAAAAACAGTAAGATAACAAAAGAAAGAAAGAGACCTCAATATTATGTAAATAGAGGAAATCTTTATATATAAAAGTGAGGTTGTGTGTCTGTCTCCTACGATTTAGATTCCTAACTACTCCCACATTTTGCGGTGCAGTTTAACCAAAACCGGGTATCTTATAGTCGTGATTCATATCGAGACCGTCTGGGTATTAGCGCGCGTCTACGATGAGTCTACGATTTTTAAAAAAATTTACCATCAATTTTTCCCATTTTTTATCCATTTTGACATATATAAGGGAAGTAACTCTCTAAAATTTATTATTAAATCTCAGAACGTAAAAAGCTACAGTAACACCCCCCCTCCCCCTTTGTGGTTAGCCATATTGAGATGGCTATTATACTTTACATCTCTAAAAATGCTTATATAATTATTTCCCTTACAACCCGAGCAACGCCGGGCGACACTGCTAGTATATATATATACGTATATATGTATATATATATTATAATATATATATATATTATATATATATATACGTATATATATGTATATATATATTTATATATAATATTATATAATATGTATATATATATTTATATATATATATATATATATGTATATATATATTTATATATATATTATATATATATATATATATTATTATATATATTATATGTTATATATATTATATATATTATATAATAATATATATATATTATATATATATATATATATAATATATATATATATATATATATATTATATATATTACAGAGGTATCAAGCTGTTGGACCAGGTGATGAAGGTTATGGAGAGGGTCATAGCCCAACTAATTAGAGAGAGAGTTAGTTTAGATGAGATGCAGTTTGGGTTTGTGCCAGGGAAAAGTACTACTGATGCTATATTCCTGGTAAGGCAGCTGCAGGAGAAATACCTAGCCAAAGATAAGCCCCTGTACCTGGCTTTTGTTGACATGGAGAAAGCCTTCGACAGGGTCCCCCGATCCCTTATCTGGTGGGCAATGAGAAAACTAGGGATAGATGAATGGTTAGTGAGAGCTGTGCGGGCCATGTATAGGGACGCCGCTAGTAGGGTGAGGGTTGGAAATGAGTACAGTGAAGAATTCCGGGTAGAGGTAGGGGTCCACCAAGGCTCAGTACTCAGCCCCCTCCTATTTATCATAGTCCTCCAGGCAATAACGGATAATTCAAGACAGGATGCCCTTGGGAGCTCCTCTATGCTGATGACCTTGCTCTAATTGCTGAGTCGCTATCAGAACTGGAGGAGAAGTTTCAGGTGTGGAAACAAGGATTAGAATCGAAGGGCCTCAGAGTCAATCTAGCTAAAACCAAAGTCGTAATCAGTAGGAAGGTAGACAAATCACAAACACCTTCAGGTAGATGGCCCTGCTCGATCTGTAGAAAAGGTGTAGGTAGAAACTCTTTAAGATGCACCAAGTGTAAGCTATGGACACATAAGAGATGCAGCAATGTCAAAGGAAGGCTAACTAGGAAGATGGTTTTTGTATGTGGCAGATGCTCAGGAACAATCAACACTGAAAATGCTCTGAGACCAACTTCCGTCACTTTCCAGGGAGAAAAACTAGAAATAGTTGATAGTTTCCGTTACCTAGGTGACCAAGTCAGCAGCGGGGGCGGGTGTGCTGAAAGTGTAACTGCTAGAGTAAGAATAGCTTGGGCAAAGTTCAGAGAGCTCTTACCTCTGCTGGTGACAAAAGACCTCTCGCACAGAGTGAAAGGCAGACTGTATGATGCGTGTGTACGAACAGCCATGCTACATGGCAGTGAAACATGGGCCGTGACTGCTGAGGATATGCGTAAGCTCGCTAGAAATGAAGCCAGTATGCTCCGATGGATGTGTAATGCCGGTACTCACACTCGGCAGAGTGTAAGTACCTTGAGAGAAAAGCTGGACCTAAGAAGCATCAGTTGTGGTGTGCAAGAGAGACGTTTGCGCTGGTATGGTCATGTGGCGAGAATGGATGAAGATAGTTGTGTGAAAAAGTGCCACACCCTAGCGGTTGAGGGAACCTGTGGAAGAGGCAGACCCAGGAAAACCTGGGACGAGGTGGTGAAGCACGACCTTCGAACTTTAGGTCTCACTGAGGAAATGACTAGAGACCGAGACCTCTGGAAGTGTGCTGTGCGCGAGAAGACCCGGCAGGACAAGTGAGTCCACAACCTGGCCTTCTACATGGGATGGAGCCAGCCTACGTATGCATACCTTCCCTTCTTGGGACACAAAACTCTACTTGTGAAGACGTGTTGAGGCAAGTGAGGATCAGAATCGAAATCGATCAATGGAAATTGCGGATATGCTACCAGTGCCGGTGGCATGTCGAAACTCTGCTTGTGAAGACCCATTGAGGCAAGTGAGGATCAGAATCGAAATCGATCAATGGAAATCGATCAATGGAAATTGCAGATGTGTTACCAGTGCCGGTGGCATGTAAGAGAACTTTCCGTTTCGCGACCGTTGCCAGCACCGCCCCGTTTCGTGTCCGTTGCCAGCCTCGCCTGGCCCTCGTGCCGGTGGCACATAAAAAGCACCATCCGTTCGTGGCCGTTTGCCAGCTCTGTCTGGCTCCAGTGCGGGTGGCACGTAAAAAGCACCCACTACACTCACGGAGTGGTTGGCGTTAGGAAGGGCATCCAGCCGTAGAAACACTGCCAGATTTGACTGGGCCTGATGAAGCCTTCTGGCTTCACAGACCCCAGTAGAACCGTCCAACCCATGCTAGCATGGAAAACGGACGCTAAATGATGATGATGATGATGATGATATATATATATATATATATATATATATAGATATATATATATATATATATATTAATATATATATATATACATATATATATGTATATATATTATATATATATATATATATATATATATATATATATATATATATATTATATATATATATATATATTATATATATATTATATATACGTATATATATATATACATATATATATATATATACGTATATATATATATATATATATATATATATATATATATATATATATATATATATCTATATATATATATATTATATATATATATATATAAAACTCTAGTTGTGTGAGTGTCTGTCCCCTTCAATTTAGATTCCTAACTCCTCCCACATTTTGCGGTGCAGTTTAACCAAATTCGGGTATCTTATAGTCGTGATACATATCGAGCCCGTCTGACTATTAGCGCGCGTCAACGATGAGTCTACGATTTTAAAAATAATTTAACATCATTTTTTATTCCATTTTAATGCATAAAATGCATCGTATGTCGATGTCGGCGGAGTTGGCGTCCACGCTCACAGCTGCACCTGTTTGCTTCTCCCCCTTCCCTCCCTCGTGAAGCTGTGGGGAAGGGAGTGTAAAGAAATCAACGTCGTAATGCGTTGTGAAGGAAACCAGCGTTCTTTTAGATCAATGACTTCATGGCTTGAAGACATCAAAACAAAAATGGCTAAGAAAGCCCGAATTTATAAGGGAGGTAACTCTCTAAAAATGCTTATATAGTTATTTCCCTTACAAACCCGAGCAACGCCGGGCGATACTGTTAGTATATATATATAAATATATATATATATGTGTGTGTATGTCTATATATTGTGTAAGTGCAGTAGTCCTCCAGTGGTTATATACATATGTGTGTGTGTGTATGTCTACGTATATATATATATATATATATATATATATATATATATATATATATATATATATATATATATATATATATATATATATATATATTATATATATATATATATATATATATATATATATATATATATATATATATGTAGGTCCCGGGTTGAGTCGGGGTTAACCACATTAAATAAGGTACTCAATACATAGCAGAGTAAATTAATTTATTATATAGAAGGAGCTTCTACAGGACTAGAACTGTTTCATTCAAAAGAAATCATCAGGAAGCTAGTAGACAAGAGTTGTTTTGGCATTTATACATTTAGGCAGGTTTAAATGGGTGGGGTGGGGGACTTTTTTGGGGGTAGGCATGGCGCAAAACTGTCATTATTAGGGGAGTGGTCAAAGGAATCGGTGGTAAAGTAGAGTACCTTATTTACTGTGGTTAACCCCGACTCAACCCGAGACCTACATATCCTAGCACACCCCAGTGCCCTTATAACCATCACCAAGAAAATATGCTGACAAGAATCGACCTCAACACTTCCCTGAAGAACATTACTATCCCACCAAGGAAACAGTACCAAAAAGCCCTTATTAGACGGACTGATGAGTTCATCAAAAGAATCCGATGGAGATCGTTCTTCTTCGACCACCCTGATGTAGCATCTACCAATAATGATAAGTATGGCTTCAAATCAAATAAGGCCCCTCCTACCAACAGCCTACTTGAACCGTTTGAAGAAGACCTCTTCCTCATGATAAAAAACATCAAATTCAGGAGAGTCAACCTACCTTTCCAAACGGAACTGAATGAGAAACTTTCGAAAATGAAAAGCTCCCCGCACCTCCATGTCCCTTCGGACAAGACAAAAAATATTTACGCGGTGACTCCGGATACCTACAACAGACTAGCTGATAACGCCATCACAGCTAAGTACAAAAAAGTCGACGACACAGCGTTAACTGAAACCAACTTAGCCGGGAAAGGATAATTTCGAAAATAAACCGTCGGTCCGACTAATTAACCCGACCAAGTCTGACATCGGATCCGTCAGCAAGAAGATCCTGGACAGGATTTTACCAAAAATGCGTGAAGCTTCACCCCTTCCACTCTGGAATAGGACCTCTGAGGCAATAACCTGGTTCCAGGATTTACCTGACAAAAGCAACACCCGATTCCTACAATTAGATATCGAAGACTACTACGCCTCCATATCGGAGAGCTTGCTGATCGACGCAATTAACTTCGCTAGGAAGTCCTCCACCATCACCGAGGCCGAGCAAGATGTGATCCTCCACGCACGTAAGACTTTTCTTTTCCATGACGGATCCCACTGGATCAACAAAAAATCTGTGACCCCCTTCGACGTCAGCATGGGTGCTAGCGACTCAGCTGAAATAAGTGACCTTGTGGGCCTTTTCATCCTCCATAGGCTGAAGACCCTATTCAGAGGCCTCTCCGGTGGTCTTTACCGCGATGATGGCCTTTTTGCCCTCCGCAAAATAAACCCCAGGACCACGGATGGGTTCCGGAAAAATCTTTACACTTTTCTTAAAAACTTAGGCCTTAGGATTACCTTAGAATCCAACTTAACCAAAGCTAACTTCCTTGACGTCACCCTCGACTTAAAAACCTCACTTTATTACCCGTACCACAAACCAAATGAATCCCTTAGATATATAGACATTAATTTCAACCACCCCAAAAATATATGAGAC
>NC_042998.1:100564686-100629686 GCF_006345805.1 Octopus sinensis | reverse complement strand
CCTCATTGATCTGTACATATGCATATAGTTCTGTAATGTCATAAGATGTTTCCCAAACAATCTCAGAAGGGAAATCATTTGAAGTAGGCCTTGCAGCCGGGGGAAGCCCATAAGTGGTCATTACATCACTGCATAAAGCTAAAGTCTTGTTTTCAATCTCAGTCAGCACTAGGTTGTATATTGTATCAGCAAAACCTATGCTTAAAGTAGGGAATCGAAGCTGAGTGGCTCGCCTACAGTTCTCAGACAGGTCTTTCCTAAACTGAAGCCACTAAGAATATGGACTACTGGATACACAATTGTGCAGTATAACAGCAAAAAGTGTTCTCAGTCTTCCAGGCGATTTGGATACACAAGCCTCTGATAAGCAGGCTTGCCACTGCCTGTCATCTTCAAGAAGTTCGAGCTGTTGTCATGCCTCCTTGTATGCTACAAAAACGTCTTCATCCACAGTTCTTAAATCCCAAAAGCAAGTTGGGCCTTTTACTTTGTGTAGAAGACAGAGATGAAAGCACTCAGTCTGATTTGGGTGCACTGTATAAACACACCCAAGGCAATCATTGAACTTAATGCCTTCATGCCCTTCAACAGTTTTACCTGTCTTCCTTCTCCTCCACGTTTTGTTGTTCCAGATGTTGTAGGATAGAACTTGTGGGTAAAGGAGTGTCCGTGCAAAGGGATCAACCTGATAAAGTTTAAAAAACACAGTAAGCATAGTATCTGATGGAGCCTGTGCTACCTGGGCAGAAACATTAGCATGCCAGGCGAAATGCTTATCGGTATTTCATCTGCTGTTACATTCTGAGTTCAAATTCCACCGAGGGCCACTTTGCCTTTCATCTTTTCAGGGTCGATAAATTAAGTACCAGTTATGCATTGGGGTCGATGTAATCAACTTAATCCCTTTGTCTGTCCTTGTTTGTCCCCTCTATGTTTAGCTCCTTGTGGGCAATAAAGAAAAAGAAAATACACTCTTTGGCTGTTTTTCAGATGAACAGCAGGTGAACAGCAGGATACCTTTCGTGTATTGGAAAACCAAAAATACACCAAAATGTTTCATTGCTGCTTATGTACCATGCAGCCTGGCATTGCATTACTTTATCGTGTTGGTTGATGCCTTGGAGGCCAAACATGACGGCATTGAACCCTTTGTTAACGTATTTGCAGACACATTTGATTGACTTGATGGAATTGCAAAATTCAATGTTAATATTCGCTTTAAATATCTTTAAAAGAAGCGAATAGTAAGGTACTATCTCTCTATTGTCAACTTCAAATTTCCCTATGGTTAAGTTTAAGCCTCCATCACATGGCTTCCTACACCCATAC
Source organism: Octopus sinensis (assembly GCF_006345805.1). Lineage (NCBI taxonomy): Eukaryota > Metazoa > Mollusca > Cephalopoda > Octopoda > Octopodidae > Octopus > Octopus sinensis. The sequence continues at coordinate 100,628,357 of NC_042998.1, read as the reverse complement.
AGTGGGTACCCGTCTTGAACAGTTTGAGTCTGGAACACAAATTTTTTGAGATAATTCTTAGAGCATACACCATTTATCAAGTAATCTTTCCTTGTGTAGGCAGGCCTACAAGGGCCATAGACCACAACTGGGATTGTAAGTGAGAGCTTTTGATGACCAAAACTTACTTGAGGGCCGTTGAAGTCCTAGCCTGTCAGCTGCTCTATGAAGGTTACAGGTAAGCATACTTTGGTGATGGTCTTCATTTTGTGAGAAGCATGAACTTGCCATCGAAACAGTGTCATGCATGTGGCAGGCAGTCTGCTGTTCTTCATTCTCCGAAGATCGCGAACGGTCCATTGAAGCAGTATTGCACAGGCGACAGACAGTTCACTGTTCCTCTTTCTGCGAAGAGTGTGAACAGGCCTTTGAAGCAGCATTGCACAGGCGATGAACAGTTTGCTGTTCCTCGTTCAGCAAAGAACGTGAACGGGCCATTGAAGCAGTGTTGCGCAGGTGACGGACAGTTCACTGTTCCTCATTCTGCGAAGAGTACTTATTCTATCGGTCTCTTTTGCCAAACCGCTAAGTTATGGGGACATAAACACACCAGCATCGGTTGGCAAGCGATCTTGAGGGGACAAACACAGACACACAAGCACACACACGCATGCATATATATACATATACATATATATGATGGGCTTCTTTCAGTTTCCATCTACCAAATTCACTCACAAGACTTTGGTCGGCCCCAAGGCTATAGTAGAAAACATTTGCCCAAGGTGCCATGCAGTGGGACTGAACCTGGAACCATTTGGTTGGTAAGCAAGCTACTTACCACACAGCCACTCCTGCGCCTATATATATATTGAAAGGGTCTTAGGCCAACAGGTTTTGGGGCTCTGACAATATGCCATAAAGCTGATCCCTTTATGGAAACCCGAGGTAATCCCATAAACCAGCCCTCCATACTTCTAACATATATATATATATAAATATATATAAGCATGGTTATTGATTGTGTGGTTAAGAAGTTTTCTTCCCAACCTCATGGTTTCAAGTTCACTCCAGCTGTGTAATCCCACCTCAACATTTGGTATAAGATAAGTTTCAGAGCATATATTGGGATTAAATGATGTTTTGATAGCTTGCAAAAATATGTTAATTGTCATTGAGTTTACACACCACAATCAACAATGAAAATCTAATTTGGGAGAGCATGGCTTGAGGAAGTGTTGTTCATGGGGAGCAAAAATACAACTAAACCATTCCTTAATTTTTTTTCCCTCAGATGGTCTCACATAAATAATTTTCATGTGCACCAATCAAACTGATCTCAGTACTTATTCTAAGTGTGGTACCTGTTCTACTGATCTCTTTTTATCAAACTGCTAAGTTATAGGCAAGCAAACTAATACTAGTTGTCAAATGGTTAGAGACAATCACATGCACACAAACACATATTCACGGATCATTGAGTGCTTAGATATGTTTGGATTTGCAAGAAATGTAACATGTTTTCTGAAGAGAATTATGAAGAGTTGGGAAACTAAGGTGACATCATATAGGCTCAAGAGAGGAATTTTCCAAAGAGATAGCTTATCTTCAATGCTTTTGTACCTTGCATGCTCCCTCTGACCTTGGTGCTGAGGAAAACAAACCTTGAATATCAGTTCAAGGGAGAAACAAAGAATCCACCGTCTTCTCTTCATGGATGATGTGCAGCTGTATGGTAAGGATGAGGTGCAAGTGAGTTCTTTGAACACAATCCACAGTTTTAGTGTTGATGTTAGCATGGAATTTGGACTCAAGAAGTGTGGTGTAATGAGTCTGAAAAGAGGCAAAGTACAAACCTTGGCATGGATAGAATTACCAAACAGGGCAGTAATCAAACAAACATACACATTCACATAGAACTTCAATAAGTGCTGTGCACGAAACTTGATTCTTTAAACAATTTGTAACTTCTGATGATTAAAAATAAAACACATGCCCACATAACTCGTTGGGTTATTTATTTTAAATAATTTAAAAAGGAAGGCTATAAGCACCTTGGCATACTAGAGTTCATTGAAATCATGGGGAAGGAAATGAAAAAACAGCAGAAGAAAGAGTATTTCCAAAGACTATGATTGGTGTTGCTCTTCAAATTCACTAGATGGAATAAATTACAAGCAGTAAATGCATGGATGATAGCATCACTTAGGTATGGAGCTGGAATCATAAACTAGTAAAAGAATGAACTGATAAGTGTGAATATGAAGACATGGAAATTTTTGTCATTGCACATCCCAAGGGTGACTCTGTTCAGAAGAAAATGTCAGAGAGGTTTGATCAGTTGTCAGGATTGTGTTGCATCAGGGGATTGGTACAACATGAATATAAAAGGCAACATGACAATGTGGTTCCATTGAGAGTGTTGTAGAAATTATGACCAAGAGAGATCAAAGACATGGTATGGCTAAATCCTAGAGGGAGTTACTGAGAATGAGGATTGCAAAATCCTGTGGGGTGCAATGATTCAGTGTGATCACCAGATTAAACATTGGAAATCTGCCATTGTTGTGGTGAATGGAAAAGAAAAAAAACATGCCTGATAATTGACAGAGCATATTCTGATGACAACAGGACTGAAGGGAAATATGAAGAGAAAGTTAACAACTATTAAGAATTGATATGGGAAATACACAGGTTGTGGGCAATGAAGAAAGTGATTGGTGCACTTAGAAATATCACTTCCCAGCTACCAATGTGGATAAAAAGATTAGGACAAGTGTAAAGATAGAATACCTTCAAAAATCATCATTGCTTAGAACTGCAAGAGTTTTCGGCAAGGTTCTTGAAGTATGATCAGTTGTCAAGTTTGGAAGTGTTAACATCATCATCATCATCATCATCATCATCATTTAGCGTCCGTTCTCCATGCTAGCATGGGTTGGACGGTTCAACTGGGGTCTGTGAAGCTGGAAGGATTCATCAGGCCCAGTCAGATCTGGCAGTGTTTCTACGGCTGGATGCCCTTCCTAACGCCAACCACTCCGTGAGTGTAGTGGGTGCTTTTTACGTGCCACCAACACGGGGGCCAGACAGAGCTGGCAAACGGCCACAAAACGGATGGTGCTTTTACGTGTCACCAGCACGGGCACGAACGGATGGTGCTTCTACATGCCACCGACATGGGGGCCAGACAGGGCTGGCAAACGGCCACGAACGGATGGTGCTTTTACGTGTCACCGGCACGGGGGCCAGGCGAGGCTGGCAACGGACACGAACGGATGGTGCTTTTAGATGTCACCGACATGGGGGGGGGGCCAGACAGGGCTGGCAAACGGACACGAACAGATGGTGCTTTTACATGTCACCGACATGGGGGCCAGACAGGGCTGGCAAATGGCCACGAACGGATGGTGCTTTTACGTGTCACCAGCACGGGGGCCAGACAGAGCTGGCAAACGGCCACGAACGGATGGTGCTTTTATGTGTCACCGGCACGGGGGCCAGACAGAGCTGGCAAACGGCCATGAACGGATGGTGCTTTTACGTGTCACCGGCACGGGGGCCAGACAGAGCTGGCAAACAGCCACAAACGGATGGTGCTTTTACGTGTCACCGGCACGGGGGCCAGGCCAGGCTGGCAACGGCCACGAACGGATGGTGCTTTTACGTGCCACCGACACAGGGCCAGACAGGGCTGGCAAACGGCTACGAACGGATGGTACTTTTACGTGTCACCTGCACGGGGGCCCTGATGTTGATCGACCTCAATTTGGTTTGATCTTGATTTTGATTGTTCTCACTGGTCTTGCCGGGTTTTCTCACGCACAGCATACCTCCAAAGATCTCGATCACTGGTCATTTCCTTGGTGAGACCTAAAGTTCGAAGGTCGTGCTTCACCGCCTCGACCCAGGTTTTCCTGGGTCTACCTCTTCCACAGGTCCCCTCAACTGCCAGGGTGTGGCACTTTCGCACACAACTATCTTCCGCCATTCTCATCACATGACCATACCAGCGCATACGTCTCTCTTGCACACAACAACTGATGCTTCTTAGGTTCAACTTTTCTCTCAAGGTACTTACACTCTGTCGATTATGAACACTGGCGTTACACATCCATCGGAGCATACTAGCTTCATTTCTTGTGAGCTTACGCAAATCCTCAGCAGTCACAGCCCAAGTTTCACTACCATGTAGCATGGCTGTACGTACACATGCATCATACAGTCTGCCTTTTACTTTGAGCGAGAGGCCTTTTGTCACCAGCAGGGGTAAGAGCTCTCTAAATTTTGCCCAGGCTATTCTTACTCTAGCAGTTATACTTTCAGTGCACCCACCCCCGCTACTGACTTGGTCACCTAGGTAACGGAAACTATCAACTACTTCTAGCTTTTCTCCCTGGAAAGTGACGGAAGTTGGTCTCAGAGCATTTTCAGTGTTAATTGTTCCTGAGCATCTGCCACATACAAAAACCATCTTCCTAGTTAGCCTTCCTTTGACATTGCTGCACCTCTTATGTGTCCATAGCTTACTCTTGGTGCATCTTATAGAGTTTCTACCTACACCTTTTCTACAGATCGAGCAGGGCCATCTACCTGAAGGCGTTTGTGATTGGTCTACCTTCCTACTTATTAGGACTTTGGTTTTGGCTAGGTTGATTCTAAGGCCCTTCGATTCTAAACCTTGTTTCCATACCTGAAACTTCTCCTCTAGTTCTGATAGAGACTCAGCAATTAGAGCAAGGTCATCAGCATAGAGGAGCTCCCAGGGGCATCCTGTCTTGAATTCCTCCGTTATTGCCTGGAGGACTATGATAAATAGGAGGGGACTGAGGACTGAACCTTGGTGGACCCCAACCTCTACCCTGAATTCTTCACTGTACTCGGTGCCAACCCTCACCTTACTAGCAGCGTCTCTGTACATGGCTTGTACAGCTTTCACTAACCATTCATCTATCCCTAGTTTCCTCATTGACCACCAGATGAGGGATTGGGGGACCCTGTCGAAGGCTTTCCCCATATCAACAAAAGCCAGGTATAGGGGCTTGTCTTTGGCTAGGTATTTCTCTTGCAGCTGTCTTACCATGAAAATAGCATCAGTAGTACTTTCCCTGGCACGAACCCAAACTGCATCTGATCTAGGCTAACTCTCTCTCTAATTAGTTGGGCTATAACCCTCTCCGTAACCTTCATTACCTGATCCAGCAGCTTGATACCCCTGTAGCTATTTGTATCTAGGGCGTCACCTTTACCTTTGTAGCAGCTGACTATTATGCTGCTACACCAGTCATTGGGAATGACTCCTTCGTGTATCACCTGGTTAACTATACAAGTGACTAGGCTATAGCCGACACTACCAGATATTTTGAGCATCTCTGCAGTAATTCCTGATGGGCCTGGGGCTTTCCCTGTTTTCATGCTTTTAATTGCCTTATCTACTAAGGAACTGTCAACTCGGATTGCTGGTCCCTCTGTTGGGTCAACATTCAGCAGACTCTCTTTATCCCATTCATTTTCCTCATTCAGCAACCTTTCATAGTGGCTTCTCCAAACCTCTCTCTTTGCATCCTCATTTAGCGCAAGTGAGCCATCATCCGTGCGAACACATTTTTCTCCTACCACGTCACGATTCTCTCTCACACACTGTCTTGCTATACGAAATACCTCAAGTCTTTCATCCTCATGGCGCAGGACATTGGCAAATTTTTTCCTATCTGCTTTCCCTCTGGCTAAATAAACCTGCCTCCTAGCTTCCCTTCTTGCAGTCTGATACACTTCCCTGCTACCACCGTTCTTCCAGTCCTTCCAAGTCTGTTTCTTTTGTCTAATGGCCCTGTCAACAGTATTGTTCCACCACCACGTTATGTTTTGTCTTGGTTTAAAAGATGGACAACAACAAATATTCTGCTCGATACTACAAATTTACCTGCTTGACTTAAAACCAGTTAAGCATGTCCCTTAGTGGCTGGCAATATGTGCATCTCTGATCATGAGCAGGAATAGTGGGGGAACACCATAACAATGTGTTGAGAGGAATTTTTTAGGGCTTCAATAATTCACCCCAGGAAACATGGATATTTTGTTCATCATCCTTAAACAACTTTTATTCAGGGACCTTTTGAGCAGGGTAGGCTACCTGACCCAAAGAATATTCTAACTGGGTCCACCTGCGAGGTCATGCACTGTTTATCTTAATATGAGGTCAGCATGTCATGCACATATGATTGTGAAGCATGCACCTGGTGTATCTTTATCAGAGAGGTAGTCATGGTGAATATGCTGGACTCTGTATATTTATTTGTACTCCAACAACACTTTGATGGCATGTGCTGCTCTATTATTCAATGATAATAATAATAGTGTTAATTATTATTTCGTAAATATATTTTTCTGTAATAGCATTATTTTGCAGTACTTTATGGTACTAAGCCACTTAACATTCAATTAATTCTTTGGTATTTCAGTTCAGACATTACAATATAGTCCCAGCATTTCATTGGCTTTGGTCTGTTCTGATATTACTAAAACCAAATATTTACCACTGTCTCAAATATCAAACTGGTAGAGTATTTTTTGTTTGTTTATTTGTTCCCCCCCACCCACCCTCATTAAAAAAGTTGATTCCAAAGACAGAGCTCTGCCTAAGCTAAATTCTTATTTCAATAAAAATGTTTTCTTCAAAATGATACTTAAAAGCAGATAACTATAACATTTATAGCCCTGAATAAATTAACAGTATTAAATGACACCAGGTTTTGTTTTAGTTGAAACATTTCTATTTTCAGGAGGAAATAGAAGAGAAAATAATGCTATTTTTTTTTCCTGTTAGATGACATCATCAATAATGAGTCGGATGTTGCAGCGCCCTCCAGTCAGCAACAAGGGGTAGATAATTATGAAGTAATATTTCTACATAAAATGTCTTTAGGTGTGCGATGAAATTGACCGTACTCGAATGTTTTTTTCGTTATGGGTCAAACAGCCTCTAATGTTGCTAAGAAAGTTGTCACGCCTATTACATCTCTGTACTCACAGAACAACAATGGATCGACTGAAATATGCAAAAGAACTGTGAAAAATCCTGTAATACCTTATGTGTTTAAGCGTCGAGGGTAAGCCAGCTGTCTTCCATGCCAACCTGCCTCTTTCTTTCTCTCAATTGCTGTTTCATTTTACATAATATTGTATTTTAAAACCTGTTTTACATGATAATAACCTTTTAAAAACCTGTATACTCTCAAATCAATTCTTTTATTTTATAAATATTAATTTTTCTGTATATTTCATATAATTAATTCTGTGATTTGTACATTTTTTCACTAATTGAGAATTTCCTTTCCTCCTTTAGTAATCTTCTTGGAGAGTCTACCTTTTACACCTGATTACTAAGTATGCTAGGAAATTATGAACATAATCTTTCTATCGCTTCTTTTTCTACACAGCTGATGCTGCCATATTAGATAATCATTTAGAATTTTTAACCATTAATTTCACTTTAAGTCAACCATAGCAACAAGCTGATCGATATATTATGGAATTCTTTCTCTCTCGGTATAATAACAATTATTTGTACTCCTTAACATGATACATGTTAACATATAAATGAAACATAAACACATCGTATACGAAGCTGACGAAAGAATTTTAGGACTGTAACTCAGATGTATTTAATTTTAGGAGTTTCATAAAACACATGTAAAGTGAATGAACTTAGATCTGTTTAAAAAGAAATGGAAGTGATCTTAATTCTTAGCAGTATAACCTATTAACATTTATATTTTATATAATTACTTAACATCACATGCAACAGAAACGTTTTCGATAAGCTTTCGTTTTGAAGCAAGGTCATATACATTGATTGAATCCGTCCATTGACTTCATCGAGATCTTTCGCTGTTTATTTCATGGTTTTATTTAATGATTACATTTATTTGTGGCAAATCAGTCAATCAGATGAGTTTCGTCTAATCAATTCGCCTGCTGAACACTGCATTTCATGTTATATCATAAATCGCACAATTATGCTTTCTTCATCCCGTTAATCAGCATTTTAAGTGGGGTGCCACATTTCCCGTTGTAAAAATTTGTTTTGTGATCAGTTAAATAATTTTAAGAGAAAATGCGCTCCCTTCCGAATGTGTTTTCTGATTTCACTTTCATTTAAATAAGGACTGATTTTTGTTTTAAATCAGTACTGTCATATATATTAATCTGTAAAATTAATATCTTTTAAATGAATCTATTGATATTACTTAAGGAATAAAGGTCAAGATCTTAAACTGGAGAAAATTCTTCCGTTCAGTATTTCCAGATTTCACTTCGTGATTATTAGATTATTGCTCATAATTGTAATGTGTTCCAGTACAGTGTAAACATCCATCTGGATCGTTAACTCGTGTCTCGAATTCTTCATATGTGATTAAATCCTCTTCGAAGACATCGTTATTTTCATTCTTTTTTTCCTGCCGTAGCCTAGTTTAGATAAGTCTCGCTCTATCTCTAATCCCCTTTCATCACCTCGTTTGTGGGTAGAAAGTTAAATAAAATCTTAATTTGCTTACTTGCATATTCGTCTGTAACTCATATTTTAGCTGACAACAATCTTTCATCTATTCTCTTTTTATTTATCAACTTATTGACTTAAAAAATAATAAGCTTTTGATCATGTTAAGCATGAGAGTTTGGGACAAGGGATGAGGGATTTCGGCTTCGAAAGCAACCTCATCCAAATGATTCAAGCACTATACGAAAATTTAAGTTGTACAATAGTCCTGAGTAGTAACAACAGTGAGTTCTTCATGGCAGTAACTGATGAAGTACATCAGGGCTATCTCCTCTCTCCTATGTTTTTCAACATCTCCATGGAAAACATCCTGCTGGAGACACTTCATGATTTCCATACCCACGTTGTCATTAGAAGATAGTTCGTTTGCAACGTGCGTTTTGCGGACAATACTGACCTAACAGTATGCAGTGAAGCAGTAACATGTTACTAGATTGGAAAGAGCATCAGAAGCTTATGAAATAGGGACTCGTTCTGAAAAATTCAAAATTTTAATCAATAGCTAGTCAGAACATAGCAATCAACATCATGCTGAACAAATAAAAATAAGTAAATGCTTTAAACACACTTACAAAAAGTCATTATCACAGATTTCAATTTTTATTTTTAATTGTTGAATGACCTAAAAAAACATTTCTTATTGAGAAAATACATTTCTTATTGAAAAAATATTTGAAAAGTAATTGCGATTTGAAAACTTATTTCAAAATATTTGAAATTTTATAGAAGGCTAATTTATGGAATTGTTTGTTCAATCAAATACTTATAATTTTCTTTTTTTTATAAGAAATGTTACCATTTCTACAATGCTTGCATAATAACTTTAAAATTGATTTTTTTTAATTGATAAAAAGAGGAATCTGTTTTAATGATATTAAATATTACATGTTCGTTTCACTTTCTCAGGATACCTAATTCTATTTTTGTACTTTCCGCTACACTGATTTACTCTTATCAATCCAACAGAAATATGTACTTAAAACCCAAAGATTTAGTTTATAGGTACATATCGCCACTTGAGGAAGTGGACAACTTGAGATACTTTGAATACACATTTAGCAAGGATGGCCACTAAATAAAGAAGATACAAACAAGATTTAGCCTGACCTCATCTACCTTGGTGAAGCTGAATGTCATGGAAATGTCCTGTTAGTTTTCCTGTGAAGCTCAAACTGTACAAGTCCCTAGTGACTTCCAACTTTCAGCATGACTGCAAAAACTGGATACTAACACCCGACAAAAGATCTGAGTGTTTCAGTATAATACAAACAACTTTGTCAGGCATTAAGACATCAAATGTGCTAGTAGGCCAGATTTACTCTTTGCTGTTGTGAAACACTAAAATCTCATTGGTATGAACATGTATCTCACCACAACTCCCTATCTAGAACTGTGCTATTAAAACATTTTAAGCCTTAGAGAAGAGATGCAATATCTATGGACTGAGCCTGCATTTCCTGATGGTTAAAATACAACAATGTTTCATCCCATCACCAACTCTAGAATGCCCCAATGTTCAGTTATGTCCCTCTTCTCTACATTAATGACTTATTCTTAACAGCACACAATCCTAAGCAAAAGTTATCATTCATCACTCCTCCTTATCTTGCATCAGCATAAGTTTGTATACTAACTGAACACAATAGACCTACAGTATTGCAATCATTATGACAACACATCAAGTAAACAGTTATGTACATTCCATTCTCTATATATAAACAACACACAATTAAATCCTTATGTCATCACAACCTCTGATCTTTCATGGGAAATTCACACACACACATGTATTTATGTATATTTATATCTATCGTGTATATATATATATATATATATAGTAATAATAATAATAATCCATGGATGGAATTTATAAATATTTTAATGCATCACTACATGCATTTCCACAAATCACAAGTTTCTTAATATCATAGTCCTTATTCCTGGGCTGATTACTGTGTAATCCCTAGTATCCATGGACATCAGGTGGATCATATTCATGTGTTCCTTTCTTCAGGCAATATTATAAATTCCATCCATGGATTATTATTATTATTGTTGCAATATTTATCTTACATTATATCAGCACAGCTCAGTGCAACTCAAAACTGTCATTGCTAGTTGATATCATTTAGCTGTTATCGGGCATAATAAAGTAGGAGCTTTTAAATGCATATTCAAAACATTTCCCATAAATGAACTTAAAGGATGTTTATATATATATATATATATATATATATATTATATATATATATATATATATATATATAGCATTGCCAAGATTACATCACAAATGTCAGAAAATACTTCAGTCTTAGCTAATTGTTGACCCTACGAAGCTTAACATTGTAATACTGCCGATATTTCGGATGGTTCTTCTCATAGATATCTTAGATCATCTCCAAAAGAATGCTCACCAACTGATTCACAAAATTCACTCACCAACACACTGCGACCACTAGTTCACACAAGTTGTTTTTTATCTCTGTCTCTTCTGTCATTACTATAGTGGTCTCTGTTCCTTTTAACCCAGATAACTGTATACATCCTTCAACCAACCTAATTCAATTCACTCATCTCACCTCCTCCTCCATCTCCTCTTGCCATGTCTCACTTCCCAAAGGCTCCACTAAACATTCAGTGAATCCAGCCCCCTCACAGCTGCATCTTTCTAGAATTCCCATGCCTTGTTTTTCTTACAGATGCAGACCTACAAATGTTTTAAAATGAACATTAACTGCAGCAATATTTCTAGTTGGGAGAGAATGCAAAAGCTATACCCCTTCTCCTTTTACGAAGCATCAAATATGGTGTGCAAGAGAGACAGCTGCACTGATATGGTCATGTGTTACATATGGATGAAGACAGCTGTGTGAGGAAGTGCTACACCCTAACTGTAGAAGGAACCTGTGGAAGAGGTAGACCCAAGAAGACATGGAATGAGGTGGTGAAGCATGACCTTCAAGTACTGGTGCTTCACAGAGGTAATGACAGGAGACTGAGACTTTTAGAGATATGCTGTGATTGAGAAAACCTGGCACCTAAAGTGAGATCGCAGCCATGGCTGATGCCAGTGTTGCATGTCTGGCCCATTTAAAAGTACCCTTGATGCATTGGGCAATATGATATGCTTGAGAAGACCTGTTGAGTCAAGTAAAAACAATATTGTAGCTATGACCAGTGCCACCTAGCTGGCTTCCATGCTGGTGGCTTGTAAAATGCACCATCTGAACGTGTTCGATGCCAGTGCCCCCTGACTGACTCCCATGCTGGTGACACATAAAAAGCACCATCCAAATGTGGTCGATGCCAATGCTGCCTGACTGGCTCCTGTGCTGGTGGCACGTAAAAAGCACCCACTCCACTCACAGAGTGGTTTGCATAAGGAAGGGCATCCAGCTGTAGAAACATTGCCTGATCAGATTGGAGCCTGGTGCAGCCACTGGCTTTCCAGACTTCAGTTCAAACTGTCCAACCCATGCCAGCATGGAAAACGGACATTAAACGAAGATGATGATGATGATGCCAGTTATAATAGTGTAGATGAAAGTACAATTATATACAATTTCAGTCTGGCCAACATTTTGCCATTGATGCTAATAAGTTGCACATTTGAGTGTTGTGTAAAATATTGGAAGAAATATTTACTTAGTGTTATTTCCAATGACAAAACGTATTCTATGGCATATGAGTGGTGCTAATTTTCTACAAAGACATAATGAAATAGTATTGTTATTTTTTCATCACCATTTCAGTATTATATGGTTATCATTTTCAGTTGGAAGGTTAGATAGGAACACTCTGGAACTTCTGGAATTTTCACAACCTTATCCAGCCCTTGCAGTTTGGATTTATCCCTGACTCCAGCTGCTGTGATCAATTTGTCAAGTTTCTTGAAGACATCACCCAGGTCACTGATGGCGGCTCATGGGTGGATATTGTTTACTTTGACTTTGTTAAAGACTTACGACAAAACTCTCTGCAATGGGTGTGAAAGGTGATCTTTTTAACTGGTTGGAGTCCTTCATTCTCAGCCAAAAAGAGGTAGTCGCTGTTCTAGAACAGCATTCTTCACCCTATGAGATGTCACCTGGTGTACCACAGGGATCATACATTAATGACATAGATGCCAACTTAAAGAATGCCACAGTGCTGAAAAATGCAAATGCCACTGTGCTGTACCTTGAGATAAAACAAAAAAGACAGATCCTAAACACTATAGATCTTTCCTGCAATTGGACCTGGACACAATGCAACAATATATCACAGACTGGCAACTCAAGTGGGCTGTTGACAAGTGTACCCCCATGCATTTTGGGAGGAAAACCCCAGTGTCCACACACTCTTGATAACACTAATAACAAGAAGTCTTGTGAATATGACTTGGGCATTACTGTCAGCAGCGATTTGCGCTAGACAGAGCACATCTCTAAAATTGTCAAGAAGGCCGAGGGTGTCTTGACGTCACTTAGCAAGACTTTGTCAGCCACTCTCCAGCTATCTATTTAAAGCTGTATATGGCTATGGTGCAGCCACACTTGGAATTTGCATCACAGTTTGGAACCACTATCTTGCTCAGGACATTGACCTCCTGGAAACTGTTCAGACATGAAACCAAGTGAATACCCTCCATCAGGTATCTACCATACTCTGAACACCTTACCTCCCTGGGCATAGATTCATCGAAGTTCTGACATCTATCAATTGACTTGGTAAACACCCACAAAATTATTAACCATTGTGCCAATAACCACCTTGAACACCTTTTTGAGCTCCATGTGTCTAACACATGTTGGCATGCCTACAAAGTCAAAAAACAACACAGCTCACATGACTTTCGGAAACATTTTTTCACTCAGAATTACTGAAACATGGAACAAACTACCTGCATCAGTTGTTAGTTGCTGAGGCATTGCATCCTTTAAAACCTCCATGCTTCCTGAAATTCACCAACACTACACCTGATATCCCCTCCACCCATACACATACACACATGTATATCATGACTTTTGTACATAACTCTGTGTACTGTACATGCACCTTTGATGAATTGTATGCACCTGAGCACTATACACAATAATTTCATTATTATATATTATTATTATAAAAATATGTTGCATGCTAGAAACAAGTTAGTCTACATTGCTGTAAATACAAAAGAAAGTTTCATTTCATTTTCCAAACTTTACTTAATTTTACTGACAAAGGAAGGAACTTTGTTCCATACATATATTATGAACAATCAATAATGTGCATTTACAATTGTATTCAAAGTTTAACATATTCAGAAAGTATTGGGAATTCACACATGGTAATACACGTTACAGTTCACTTCCATAATTCAGGATGTATTAGAACAAGGGAAGTGTATTAGAAGAGATGAAAAATTACTTAAATTATGCTAACTGGCATTCGGTCAGCTAGATCAGCCAGTCAGTTCCATGTACCTGTGATTTCTTGTAGCTTTCATAATCCCACTGTCTTCAAAGTAGGCTCCTGGCAGCTCTTATTTTAAATGTGTGTTTCCTTGATTACTATAGAACATCAGTTTAAACTAAATGAGCATCATGCTCATATCACATGATTATATTACCTGGTTCTTAACCCTTTCGTTACTGTATTTATTTTGAGATGCTCTGTGTTTCTTTCAATTACTTTAAATATAACAAAGAATTCAGTAAAATAACTTAGTTATCATTCAGCCAGTGTTAGGAACATAAATTGTGACTAAGGTTTGGTGGAAGATTTTAATTCAAAACTTATGAAAGCAAGACATTTGAACTCAGAGCCAGAACCGGTTTCAGTCAGGTTGGTAACGAAAGGGTTAAAAGTCTAAAGTTTCTGTGCCCATGTTTTTGTTACTAGGCAATTGACAGTATGGGTGTGAATGGCAGGATCAATGACTCACTTATTAACACAAATACAGTAGCCAATATTACTTCTGTTGTGACCATGCAGACTTTCTATTTCTTTCAAGTTTATTTTGTCACAGTGTTCATTACATTAGTCATCTTGATTAACATTGTGCACCATTTCTAATTAACAGCTGTGAGATTCAATTAAAAAAAGAGACCCAATAATAAAAGTAAAAATGCCAACAATTCAAGTAAATTATAAATGATAAATTTTGCAGATGTACCCAATGAACTGACAAACAAAATAATTTTATTGACATGCTTTTGAATAATTCTGTTGTGATGGCTGGAATAGATTTCTTGTTAAAACATCTTAAGTTGACTTAAATGCAAAATATTTAGCTTTCCTGTTAGCATATAACCAAGGTAGGTGAGATTGTATGGCATTAGACCATCTTTCATGTGTTACAATTCTAATATATTGATAATTATCTTCTGTTTTAGCCCAACTTATTTTCTTTGTTAAATAAACCTGCTAGTGTAATTAATGTCATTACTGAGTTGATTTCATTGCCAGTAGTTTAACCAATTCATCAAATGAATTTTGTAATGGGTGAGATTATATAATTTGAATAAAAAGACAGAGAATTTGATCCTTGCACCATGAAAATTCTCAAAATGTGCTGAGTAATATCAAAGTACCTAAGCTGAGACTGCTTGAAAACATCTAAATTGATGTATCTATTGGCATGTAGCAGGGGAAGGACTAAAACTTAGTATTTTTATATCAATATTTTGGATATTAGAAGGGAGAGTTTGGTCAATCAGTATTGTATAAATTTACCTCATATCTCTACTTACCCTACTGTAATCCACGTACTCCATTATTCCTTATTGACTAGTTCCATCTATTCATTTTCTTGGTAAAAACTGTGATCTGCTGTATGTCGTATTTTTTATAAACTTCTTTATAATATTTCTTTTCTTAGACCACACTAAATAGAATAGGCTATCATCTCTCGAACACTGTCACCTCAATACTTAGCCATACACTTATAACAGTTTCTAACTTCATCTTTTTAACTAAAATTAATCATCTTATCTTAACTACATTTCTATTTTTCTCCACACTAGCAAATGGAGACTAGATGCTACAAGTCCTCCACAGAAAGAAAACTATCTATTGTATCTGTTTAATAATAGTTATGATGTATGGCATGGTTGGTCCTTCTATTTTAATAATATCAGGTCATTAAGAAATGTCCGATTTTGAATTGAAAGTTTATTTTATTTGATCTCAACAAAAAGCAATGTAGTTAATCAAAGTATGCACCTAATTTATCAAGGCAAATTTGCCATTTTATTGGTAGCTTATTTATGCCAGCAGTGAAGCATTCTGGAGAGCAAGAGGTGATAAAATCATGAAAGGTTGTTTTTACATCTTTTTCTCACTTGAAGTTTTTTCCTTACAAAATGTTGTCTAATGCCTGGAAAGCATGATAGTCAGTTGGTGCAATGTCTGGTGAATATGGTGGATGACAGAGTACTTCCAAGTCTGGTTCCTGTAACTTGAGTAGCATTCTTTGCACAATATTTGGTTGAGCATTATTTTGCAACAGACTGTCTCTATCAACCAATTTCAGTTGTTTAATTGCAAGTTCACTCAACATTTCATCCAATTGGTTGATGTATACATCCGCTGTAATTGACTTACCAGGTCTCATGAAGCTGTAGTGGATGACACCAGTGCTGGACCACCAAACAGACACCATTAGCTTTTTTTGGTGAATATTCTTTTTTATATTGTGTTTTGGCACTTTGTCTCTATTGAACCACGATGCAGAATACTTGCTATTGTTGAAAAGAATCCATTTTTCATCACACATAACAATACGATGCAAAAATTGTTTGCTTTTATGCCATGACAGCAAGTTTCAAGATGACTTGTCATTTGATGCTCATTCAGTTTGTGTAGTACTCACTTGTCCAGCTTCTTTACCTTACCAATTTGTTTCAGATGGTCTAATACAGTTAGAATTGAAATATCAAATCTTGCTGCTAACTCCCACTTAGTTTGAGATGTATCTGCATCCACTACAGTTTCTAGCTCATCATTATCCACCTTGGTCTCAGGTCTACCATGGGGCTGATTTTCAAGAGTAAAGTTACCAGACTGGAACTTCTTAAACCATCGACATACAGTGTGCTCATTCATCACGTCTTCACTAAACACCTCATTGATGTTTTGAGCTGTCTAAGATGCATTGGTTCCATGACGGAACTCATATTCATAAACAGCATTAATTTTTTTAACTATCCATGGGTTCAAAATTGATTTACAAGAAAAAACTCACAATATTATCAGACACCATGAATTGCATTTTGAAAAGTGATGTAACTCTTCAATGTTGTAAAACAAAGAATTGTCAGTATAAAGCATTAGAGTTAATGACTATCAAACTTGGTACATAAGAAAATCAAACATTTCATTCTTAATGACTTGATATATGTGTGCATGCATGCATGTGTGTTTATATCTGTGTACACATGCAAGCTTATTGGCTCCTTCCAAACTAGAATCATTCAGATTAATACATCAAGGAATCCAAGTTACATACTCTTCTTTGATTGCTTCTTTTCATTCTTATTTTGATATCAGATAGTAGCATTAATTGGTAGATATAAATGAGAGATGTATTGTGTTGACCTGATTTTCTGTACAAGGTCTGCATTGTAACTATTAGATAAGTTGGAAATAAATTGAGCTAATGAGCAAATAAACAATTGAAGATAGTTTTTTTGTAAAATTTATTACAATTCAACTGTCCTCGCTGAATGTAAGTAAAAACTTGAAATGATGGTTCTTTTATTAGTTTTGATGAGTAGTGTTCCAGTTGTTCTGTTGACAGAGCTACAGGGTGTTCAGGCTAAATTTGACAGTTTGCATAAAAGGAAAAGAAAACAATATTCCATCCAAAAATACAAGTATTTTAAAAAATCAAAAAATATCAGCTAGATTATGGCTGGGAGATAACAGCTTACTTAAAGTAACCACCCTCAGCTTCTACCACAGTCTCAAGATAGTTCCAGAGCCTGATACATGCATTCCTCACTGTGTCCCTAAGAAGATCTACAAACATATCAGTGATCTTGGCTACTAGCTCAGCCTTGGTGTTGCAGGTAGAGTGGTTGTTGTCTCCCAACTGCACACCACACCTAGTAATCTATGTGATTACAATCAGGGGAATTATGAGGCCAGAAATTGGGTTTGGTGAAGTCAGAAATTCACCAACAACCTTTTCTTACACTTTCTGGGGGTATGGCAAGGAATCCAATCCTGCTGCCAAACATGACCTTCCAACAGTAACCCTCTCCATGGAGGGTTTAATCACAGTCTCCAGCAGCTTCACATAGTTATTTGAATTGAGTCTAAGATGCTGTTCAAAGATGTCAGGCACCATGATATTACCTTCACTGGAGACTCACCTAAAGACCATCACAGTGGCTCTATTATAGTGTGTCATTTGGCTCTATTATAGTGATGGCAACACTATTGCTGAATGAGCATGAGAGATGATAAACTATAAAAGCAAATAACCTACAAAAGTTGGATATGTAATGAACAATGTTGAAGATAAGTTAAGAAAATTTATGCTGATCAAGAATTAGTCCCAGCTTTTAAGTGATAGCTGGCAATAAATAATACCAAAATAGACCAAAGGAAAGATGGTGAGATACAGCTTTAGAGTGGGTAGGAGAATTGGGGAAAACAATATTGATTTTGTGTTTGGCTTAAGGCCTTTAAATTTCTTAGGAGTAGTGTTGATTGAATTAACCCCAATATTTCTTATTTTACTGACTTTTGAAATATATGAAGGGCAGAGTTAATCCAAGTGTAGCACGTCTGACACTACTATTTCTGTCACTTCATTCACCTTGTGAATTAAGAGACAATATTGTCAATTCATGTAATGTTTAAATATTTAATCTTCCTTTCATATCAGTTGTGCTAAGTGTCACTGGCTTTTCAATTGTAAACCTTTAATACAATCGTAGAAATAATTTTTCTTGAGTACCAAGAAGTGTTTATTATATATATTACAAGTGTCTAGATATTTTCTTGCTAGTTTCAGTCACTGGACTGTGACCATGTGGGGGCACTGCTTTCAAATATTTTTAGTCATTCATATTAACCTGAGTGTTTATTTTATCAGATGGTTAAATTACAATTTGACAAAGAGAGATGTACTGTTTCTGACTGCACCACTATAATCTGCTAAATTCCACTAATAAAGCATAGGTAATAGAAGACACTTGTGATTCTATGTGGTTTCTGCAGTCATCATAACATTAATGGCATCAGTCTCACTAGTCTTAGAGGTGAAGACCATCATCACAGACCTTTCCTTCACCCAAAATACTATGCAAAAATGCCTACATCTACCAACAGCAAAACATATTATCATTGATAATTATAAACTGTAAAGCTGAAATTAATTTGTCCTCAGTTATTAATTAGTATTTGATTTTTTCAAAAAACTCAAAAAACTATCTTTTTATCAATTCACAAAATTTCTTCTCTGAATTAACATCACAAATGTACAATCTTTAAATAATAACCAACCATCGTCTTCGAATAAATCTTTGTTGTCTCTCTTTACACATCTCTAATTAAATGTCATCATTATCATCTAAAATCCATGTTCCTTGATGGCATGGGTTGGATGGTTTGACAGGATCTTATGGGTCCAAGGACTGCATCATACTGCAGTGTTTACTTTGATATGGTTCCCACAACTGGATGCCCTTCCTAAACCCAATCACTTTACAGCATGTACTGGCTGCTTTTCTCATACCAAAGGCAAAAAAAAGAATTCCTAATTATATGTTACTTTTCTTCACATCCATAATCTTCACTGTTAATCTTTTTCCTTTCTCTCTCACCTTTTCACCTCTTTCAGTTAATTTATCCATCACTATTAGAATGCATTTCATCTTTCTTTGGTAAAGAGTCCTGATAAAAATGTGTACTTCTCTTCTTTACAACAAACTAATTTATTCCATTGTGTGAACTTTTGACGTTTGCTACATGCTGATGTAAATAATTACAAGTTTCTTCACACTCAATTTAAAGAAATTCAGTTTGAAGAAGTTCAGTTAGGAATAAATAAATTAAGGGTTAGCAAAGAGAAGACCTACAAAGATATTGTTAGTGAAATAGGTGCTGATGTGACTGGTTAAGAAACTTGATTCCCAACCATGTAGTTTCAGATTCACTCACATTGTGTTGCATTTTGGACAAGTACCAGTACCTTCTATAGCCGTGGGTTGACCAAAACCTTGTGGATGGATTGTCTAGAAGCCTCTTAAACATTGTTGACATACATTATGTGAAATGAATGCACAGTCATTCAGAATGTATATAACGAAGTTGAACAATATTTTTGCCTTACTTCTTGGTTAATGCTCCCCTCCCAGCTAAAGCAGGTTCTTTTTTGTCTTGAAAGCTATCCAATGAACTTGTCAGTATTGGTGCCACATAAAAAGCATCTGTGCCAGTGCCATGTAAAAAGCACCCAGTACACTTTGTAAAGTGGTTGGCATTAGGAAGGGCATCCAGCCATAGAAACCAAGTCAAAACACACAATTGGAACCTGATGCAGCTCTAGCCATGCCACCCAACCCATACCAACATGGAAAACACGTTTAATGATGATGAATAGTCTATATTTGGTTCATTATTTGATGTAAGACAAAATATTTGAAATCCTTGAAAGCAAGGTAGATTATTGTGTCAAAGTAAATTCAGGAAGTACCAGCTGGTGACAGGAATCTCTGTCCAAGGTGATTCATCATGAGTTAGGTTAACTTTTTTATGACTAAACTATTCGCTAAACTACTATGATCTCAAATTCACTGATAGATGTACAGAAACAGTTCAAGATTTAACTAATGCTTTATAAGTACAATTGTTTTAGCACAGCATTTTTGACTGAGAAGATTCCCTATACTTAAATATCTCAATATCTTTTGATTCAGGAAATTTATAAATAAAGATCTGTTTAACAACTGTTGGTTGTAGCAATCCCAGCATCGGTTAGGGTCTCAGATTTATCTTTACCTTTCTTGGGGTTTTTAGACTTCAATTTTAATTAATAAAGGAATGCCTGACATCTCCATTAAACTGAATGCCATGTGTTCATATTTTCTACAATTCCCAAAATCCTTTGCTGCATCACTTCTCAGTCCATTGTATACTTTCATTCTGTATTCTTGTGTGCTTAAAGTTTCTCTGTGTGTCTCATACTGAATTTACTTTAATGGATCTCAAGTTATTGGTTAGTGGCATTTTTAGAGCTTTGGAAATCTTTCTTGTAGTCACTTTTTAAAGTTATCTCTGCAGATTTCCTATAGAAATCATAGCCAGTATTGAAAGTTACGACGTTTCGTATACGCATACGACTATGTAAACAATGCGATCGAGGACAGAAAAATAGGTAATGAGTGTATATGCATATTTCAGGTGTTCTTGTTCCATTTACATCACTGCACTCAACCTGTTAACCATCCACGAAAACTTCGCATAAATAGCCACTAAATTTAGATATGTAGTAGTTATTTCCCCTTAATCGCTATTAAATCACATACGAACGTATTTAATTCGAAATGCTGAGTTTGATTAACTAACGCCGCATTTTAACCTTTATTCTTCATTTTAACACATAAGTGACATGGTATTTTTTTTTCATTAAAGTTTTTCATCATATATTATATGTTTTAAATATCCAAATTTTACTAGTTTTAAACTCTCAAAATAATTCTATCAAGAGGCAAATTAATCTATTTTAAATACCGTTAGTGCTTGCATAATTTGAATTTTTTTTTATTCCTGACTATAAAATTACCTACCAAACAGGTGCATTCTTTTTACATACCACGGTCTAACAAGATAGTCCACATACTTAAACTAGTTTAAACAATTCGAGTTGTTCATCAACTCAATTTCTAAATAGTCACACTCTCAGAGAACTTGTTTTCCTCTTTCTTCCTTGTGCTGCTTCATCTGACCAAATAAACTCTGTCCACAGAAATGTAAAATAGTTCAGTTTACGTGCCTACTTGTGAATTTTTATTTCATCTGTAACCACGACTGTCATAAGTTTGTTTCTCGCAGTAAATACGTTTTTGTTTTCTTTAATTTTCTTTTTCTAGTAAGGCGCTTTAATTATACTTTAGACAAATTAATATCTGTTTTATCAAACCAGAAAATGATTTCCATTACATCTATGATTTCATCATCATTATCATCATTTAACGTTTGTTTCCCATGGTGGCATGGGTTTGACCAGATCTGGTAAGGCCATGGGCTGCACTAGGCTTCATTGTCTATTCCGGCATGGTTTCTACAACTTGATGCCCTTCCTAACACTAGCCACTCCATAGAGTGTACTGGGTGCTTTTCATGTGGTACTTGCACCAGTGCTTTTAACGTAGCACCAGTATCAACACTGTGGCAGATGGGTTATCTTGACTACTGCAAGGTACCAGATATTTCAGTCCTTTTAAACCTATACTAGAAGTAGAGATTTGTCATTTAATCAGCTATGGACAGCAGCCAAAAGAAATAAGAAGAGTTCTATGAACCTTTGTTAAAAGAATTTTTGAAAGCAACAAATCATATCTCTGAGGGTCTGCAAAGATTATGGGAACAACCCTTCCTCCTGATCAAATGAAAAAAGAATTAAAATGAAAATTGGTATTCCAAACTAAAGCTATTCAGGTGGGGCCTCCATTTGAAGTGTCAATCACTTAAAGTGGCTGGAAGTATTGAAAGCTGATCTCAAAATGCTGAACCTTATAAGGGAGATGACAGAGAATCAGGCTATATGGTGCATTGCAGTACTCGAGAAGACCTACCCACCATAACAGAATTTGAGATCCTAAAACCAAGGTACTACATAAAAAGTACCCATTATACTCTGCAGAGTGGTTGGCATTAGGAAGGGCATCCAACCATAGAGACCAACCTGAAACAGACTATGGAACCTGGTGCAGCCCCTGACCTTGCTAGTTCTTGTCAAGCCACCCAACCCATGCTAGCATTGAAAATAGAGGTTAAATGTTGAGGATGATGATCTATCCACATGAAAAGCACTGGTGTTAGTGCCATGTAAAAAGCAACCAGTACACTCTGTAAAGTGGTTGGCATTAGGAAGGGTATCTAGTCATAGAAACCAGGCCAAAACAGACTGTGGTACTTGGTGATTGTGTGTGTATGTATATACAGGGTGTCCCAAAAAAATGTATACACTTGCTGCAACAGTCTGTCATGCCAAGCATT
Source organism: Octopus sinensis (assembly GCF_006345805.1). Taxonomy (NCBI): domain Eukaryota; kingdom Metazoa; phylum Mollusca; class Cephalopoda; order Octopoda; family Octopodidae; genus Octopus; species Octopus sinensis. Next base: position 100,605,625 of record NC_042998.1, on the reverse strand, counting down.
AGAGAGGACTTTGAACAGGAAGAGTTTTATTTCCAGCAAGATGGGGCACCTCCACACTTCCATCGCGATGTTAGATCCTTTCTTGATGGGATCTTGCCAAACAGGTGGATTGGACGGAGAAGTTTTGCCGAATACCATCCACATTCACCAGACCTCACACCATTAGACTTCTTTTTATGGGGATACCTAAAGGACAAAGTCTACGCACAGAAACCTGCAACAGTCATTCAATTGAGGGCAACCATTGAACATGAATGTACGAATATCCCAAGGGAATTGTTCCATGATGTGCGCCATTCCATCGCTTTGCGTTGTCAGCAGTGTCTGGAGCAGAACGGACATCAGTTTGAGAACATGCAATAACAAGACAATAGAATGATATTTGAAAATTCTTTTACATGTTGAAAATTATTCGAATTATAATAAACCCCAAATTTACAATTATTTAAGGTGTGTATACATTTTTGGGGGACACCCTGTATATATATATATATATATATATATATATATATCTCATCATCATCATCATTTAGCGTCCGTTTTCCATGCTAGCATGGGTTGGACGGTTCTACTGGGGTCTGTGAAGCCAGAAGGCTTCATCAGGCCCAGTCAAATCTGGCAGTGTTTCTACGGCTGGATGCCCTTCCTAACGCCAACCACTCCGTGAGTGTAGTGGGTGCTTTTTACGTGCCACCCGCACTGGTGCCAGACAGAGCTGGCAAACGGCCACGAACGGATGGTGCTTTTTATGTGCCACCGGCACGAGGGCCAGGCGAGGCTGGCAACGGACACGAAACGGGGCGGTGCTGGCAACGGTCGCGAAACGGAAAGTTCTCTTACATGCCACTGGCACTGGTAACACATCTGCAATTTCCATTGATCGATTTCCATTGATCGATTTCGATTCTGATCCTCACTTGCCTCAATGGGTCTTCACAAGCAGAGTTTCGACATGCCACCGGCACTGGTAGCACATCCGCAATTTCCATTGATCGATTTCGATTCTGATCCTCACTTGCCTCAACACGTCTTCACAAGTAGAGTTTTGTGTCTCAAGAAGGGAAGGTATGCATACGTAGGCTGGCTCCATCCCATGTAGAAGGCCACGGGTTGTGGACTCACTTGTCCTGCCGGGTCTTCTCGCGCACAGCACACTTCCAGAGGTCTCGGTCTCTAGTCATTTCCTCAGTGAGACCTAAAGTTCGAAGGTCGTGCTTCACCACCTCGTCCCAGGTTTTCCTGGGTCTGCCTCTTCCACAGGTTCCCTCAACCGCTAGGGTGTGGCACTTTTTCACACAACTATCTTCATCCATTCTCGCCACATGACCATACCAGCGCAAACGTCTCTCTTGCACACCACAACTGATGCTTCTTAGGTCCAGCTTTTCTCTCAAGGTACTTACACTCTGCCGAGTGTGAGTACCGGCATTACACATCCATCGGAGCATACTGGCTTCATTTCTAGCGAGCTTACGCATATCCTCAGCAGTCACGGCCCATGTTTCACTGCCATGTAGCATGGCTGTTCGTACACACGCATCATACAGTCTGCCTTTCACTCTGTGCGAGAGGCCTTTTGTCACCAGCAGAGGTAAGAGCTCTCTGAACTTTGCCCAAGCTATTCTTACTCTAGCAGTTACACTTTCAGCACACCCGCCCCCGCTGCTGACTTGGTCACCTAGGTAACGGAAACTATCAACTATTTCTAGTTTTTCTCCCTGGAAAGTGACGGAAGTTGGTCTCAGAGCATTTTCAGTGTTTATTGTTCCTGAGCATCTGCCACATACAAAAACCATCTTCCTAGTTAGCCTTCCTTTGACATTGCTGCATCTCTTATGTGTCCATAGCTTACACTTGGTGCATCTTATAGAGTTTCTACCTACACCTTTTCTACAGATCGAGCAGGGCCATCTACCTGAAGGTGTTTGTGATTTGTCTACCTTCCTACTGATTACGACTTTGGTTTTAGCTAGATTGACTCTGAGGCCCTTCGATTCTAATCCTTGTTTCCACACCTGAAACTTCTCCTCCAGTTCTGATAGCGACTCAGCAATTAGAGCAAGGTCATCAGCATAGAGGAGCTCCCAAGGGCATCCTGTCTTGAATTCCTCCGTTATTGCCTGGAGGACTATGATAAATAGGAGGGGGCTGAGTACTGAGCCTTGGTGGACCCCTACCTCTACCCGGAATTCTTCACTGTACTCATTTCCAACCCTCACCCTACTAGCGGCGTCCCTATACATGGCCCGCACAGCTCTCACTAACCATTCATCTATCCCTAGTTTTCTCATTGCCCACCAGATAAGGGATCGGGGGACCCTGTCGAAGGCTTTCTCCATGTCAACAAAAGCCAGGTACAGGGGCTTATCTTTGGCTAGGTATTCTCCTGCAGCTGCCTTACCAGGAATATAGCATCAGTAGTACTTTTCCCTGGCACAAACCCAAACTGCATCTCATCTAAACTAACTCTCTCTCTAATTAGTTGGGCTATGACCCTCTCCGTAACCTTCATCACCTGGTCCAACAGCTTGATACCTCTGTAGTTATTTGTATCTAGGGCATCACCTTTACCTTTGTAGCAGTTGACTATTATACTGCTACACCAGTCATTGGGTATGACCCCTTTGTGTATCACCTGATTAACTATATGGGTGACTAGGCTATAGCCGACACTTCCAGACATTTTGAGCATCTCTGCAGTGATTCCTGATGGGCCTGGGGCTTTCCCTGTCTTCATGCTTCTAATTGCCTTAGCTACCACAGAACTATCAACTCGGATAGCTGGTCCCTCTGTTGGGTCAACATTCGGCAGACTCTCTTTATCCCATTCATTTTCTTCATTCAGCAACCTTTCATAGTGGCATCTCCAAACCTCTCTCTTTGCATCCTCATTTAGCGCAAGTGAACCATCTTCCATGCGAACACACTTCTCTCCTACCACATCACGATTCTCTCTCACACACTGTCTTGCAACATGAAACACCTCCAGTCTTTGGTCCTCACGGCGCAGAACATTGGCAAATTTTTTCTTATCTGCTTCCCCTCTGGCTAAATAAACCTGTCTCCTAGCTTCTCTTTTGGCAGTTTGATACAATTCCCTGCTACCCCCATTTTTCCAGACCTTCCAAGCCTGTCTCTTTTCTCTAATAGCCCTGTCTACAATATTGTTCCACCACCACGTTATTCTAGGTCGAGAGGGGACTTTGCACCAGCCACAGATCTGGTCAGTGGCTCTCAGCAGGTTGTCCCTTAGAAACGTCCAGCTGTCTTCTACCCCCTGTGATGCTCTATCCCCTTCTACTTCGTCAGAGGCTTCAAGTAATATGTCCCTAAATCTCTGTCCATTTGCAGGATCTTTAAGCTTCCAGATCCTTCTTCTCCATATTTGTCGTCTTCTGGTTGTCCTCCTAGTCCTGATCCTAAAGTCACTAACTACCAGTCTATGTTGTGGGGTACATTCTTCACCTGGGAAGGTTTTGGCATTTATAAGCAGCCATCTCTCCCTTTGCCTTGTAAGGATGTAGTCAATTTGGCTGGTATGTTGGCCCGATTGGTAAGTGACTAGGTGGCTGGTAGGTTTCCTGAAGTTAGTGTTGCAAATCATAAGATTATTTGCATCGCAGAACTCCAGCAGCCTGGTTCCCTCCTCGTTGCGGGAGCCATAGCCATAGCCTCCATGTACGCCATGGAAGCCCCCAGCATGTCGTCCAACGTGACCATTGAAGTCACCAGCCACAAAGATAAGGTCTCTGTCGTTCGTCAATGAGGTAGTCTGCAGTAGAGTGTCATAGAATCGGTCTTTCTGTCCATCGGGTAGCCCCGACTGAGGAGCATAGGCTGATATAATGGTTGCTAAACTATGATGAAGCACTAATCTAATCTTAAGTATATATATATAATATGTATGTATGTATATATATATGTATGTATGTATGTATGTATATAAACACACACATACACAAATACACACATGCTCATGATTGGTACTCAGCATCTCTGTATGTCAAGAGATGATCAGTAAATGTTAGTGACAGGAAGGACATCTGGCCATAAAACATTGCCTCCAAAAAAATCCATCCTGAACATGCCTCCCTAGAAAGGTGGTCATAAAACAATGACAATGATTACATGTATGTATGTATACAAATTTTTTTTATTCGTTTCAGTCATTTGGCTGCAGCCATGCTGGAGCACCACCTTTAATTGAACAAATCGTCTCCAGGATTTATTCTTTGTAAGCCTAGTACTTATTCTATCAGTCCTTTTTTGCCAAACTGCCAAGTTACAGAGATGTAAACACACCAGCATTGGTTGTCAAGCAATGGTGGTGGTGATGGTGAGGGTGAGGGACACAGACAAATAAATATACACATGCATATATATATATACACACACACACACACACGACAGGCTTCTTTCAGTTTCCGTCTACCAAATCCACTCACAAGGCTTTGGTCGGCACGAGAATATAGTAGAAGACACTTGCCCAAGGTGCCATGCAATGGGACTGAACACAGAACCATGTGTTTGGTAAGCAAGCTACTTAGCACACAGCCACTCTTGTGCCTATAAAAGCAGTACTCCAACCACCAGATGCCAATCAGTTTAGTTAATTCTACTGTATCAATAATATACAAAATAATATTAAATTATTGGTTGTATGTTTTATTTTTTAATCTATTAGCCTTGAAGATAGGAATTTCTCAAAAGGTTTAAAATCATTATATTATTGTAGGATTGAAAATTGATGCAAATGATAGCATGTCCAATTAAATACTTTGCAGTATCTAGTTTTGTTTTCTTTTTTCGATATTCTATATTTAAATCATCATCATTTATTGTCAGTTTTCCATGGGTTGGATGGTTTGATAGAATGTGGCCAGCCGGAGAGTTGCACTAGGTACTCTAGTTGTCTGTTTTGGCTTGGTGTATACAGCTGAGTGCCTTTCTTAACACCAACCACTTCACAGAGTATACTGGGTGCTTTTCATATGGCACTGGTACGGGTGCTTTTTTACATTGCACCAGTATATAGATATATCATCATCCATCATTTTGAATTCAGGTTTCGTCCCCGTTAATGGGGGTGGCTGGATCTACCTCAATGCCATAGCAACCGCCCTCACACTATCTCACCATCTTGCCTGGTTTTGGGCGTCCTCCCTTCTTAAACCAACTCTCCCAATCTCCTCCTCCACACTTTCCTCAGTCTACTTCACTTTCAATGTCCATTCACCTAGTACAAGGTTACCCAGCCGGAGAGAGAAAGATCAGGAATGAAAACAGAAACAGGTGTGCTATTGCAAAGAAAATACATGGTTGCCCAACCTGAGAGAAGTGCAGGAGAAAGGGAGAGTGAGAGTGGGAGACCGCAGGATAGAGATGGTGGAAAAATGCCAGGCATACACACAAGGAATGGGGATCAGAGTATAAATGAGATGGTTGAGTAAAGGAAGAGAGAGATATAGATGGTGGCAAGTACCAGGACATATCCTTGAGGTTCAAATACCATAATATAAGTGACAGGATATTGTGAAGGGAGTGAGATTAAAGAGTGCAAGTAAGTGGCAAAAGACCTGGGTATATATAGAGTTGGAGTGGCTACAGGGTAGCAGCAATACAGAGGAACAGGAGTGTGAGGATAGGATTGGGGAGTGAGAGCTAGGCATAGTTTATGAAGGAGGAAATGCGAGAAAGAGATGTTGATTGGTTTGTTGGGGTAGGGTGAGGGAAAGTTTTCTTGTTATGCATGTATGTATATGTGTGTGTGTGTGTGTCTGTGTTTGTTCCCCACCATCACTTGACAACTGATGTTGGTGTGTCTATGTCTCCATAACTTAGCAGTTCAGCAAAAGAGACTGATAGAATAAGTAGCAGGCTTACAAAGAATAAGACCTGTGGTTGATTTCTTCGACTAAAACCCTTCAAAGTGGTGCATTCAAATGATTGAAATAAATAAAAGAATATGTAGCCTCAGCATGGCCACAGTGAAATGACTAAAACAAGTAAAAGATAAAAGTTATATATATTATATATATAATCATGTATTTTGCAAGCAGTAATGCTTTTGGTTATAGCTTTCCGACACTTTCACTTTATTTCTTTGACAATGAAGAGTTACTGTGGCTCAGATGAACTAGAAACCACAAAGTACTTTGTTTGAATTAAATGCTTCTGTTTAGTAGTTTCCATGCCAGTGTCTATTGGCAGACATTGTATGCATATGTACATGAATAAGATGTGCCTCTACACATTCTTTGTGTTTTTATTTTACTCTTTTACTTGTTTCATTCATTTGACTGCAGCCATTCTGGAGCACTGTATATAAAATTTTTGTTCACAATGCATTGGGCAACCTGAGACTATGATTGAAGACACTTGCCTAAGATATCACTCAGTGAGATCAGGCTCAGAGCTGTGTTGTGAAGTGAGCTTCTTAACCACACAGCAACAGAATCTGTTTTTATTCTCTTTGGGTTAATTCTGTCAACCAAAGTTCTTCCTTACAAATGTAGGGTATTTTGCTTTTGTAAAAAAAAAAGAATTGAAAAAGCAATATCATGATTAAATGATTTTTCTAACCTCAATACAGTGCCATAAATTTTGAGGGAGGAAATATTTGATTAAGCCAAACCCAATATTTGACAAATAAAGAAGGCAAGAATAGTCAATTAAATTGACCCCAGTACTCGACTCGTTCCAAGGGCTGGGATTGCTTGATGAAATCAACTCCAGTAGTTGGTTTGTTCTTTTGTTCTAAAGGAATGGAACAGCTAATTGAATTGATCCTATTGACAAACAAAGTTGAAAGGAACAGTTGATTTTATTGAATCCATAAAGATGAATGACAGTCAGTCCTGGTGGGATTTGAATCCAGACAAAAAAGGAAAGCATGGTTTGCAAAATGAAAAAAACATAATAATTTTAAGTTGTTAACCCAATTACTTTAACCATTCCCTTAATCTTTTTTTTTTTTTTCATTTACAGATCAATGTATTTTGATGAAGATGGAGATCTTGCGCATGAATTTTACGAAGAAGTATTTCTCGACCGAATGGGGAAGAAGCGCATGATGCGTAAACAAGAGCGGAACTTGATAGCGCAGGTAGGTTGGTGGGTTTGCTTTTTGTTAAAAGTAACAGTGCTTATGAGACTAAACTAGTTGTTTTAGGTGTTGAGAACTTAGAAAATGTATATGTTCTAGAGCTGGCGTGTCTCTTAGAAGTGATATGTCACTTACAGGAGTAATTCTCAGTCTGGCAAATACTAGACTCTGGTAAAAAAAAAACATATTAGTGACATTATTTTTGTCCTCCCCACTCTTTATTACTGGAAAGATAAATGTGAGTTTGCTTTCTATAATTTTTTTTTAACTATGGTAATTAACAAGTTGAAAAGCTTGAAATCATTTTAATTTTATTTAACATGGCAATTTTTCCTCCCCTCTTCATCCCACAGCATTCTCTGAATGAGAAATACTGACAGAAAAGTAGTGTGTCACTTAGAAGTGGTATGTAATACAGAGGTATTTTGTTAGGTGAAGTTTGTGTTGTAGTATCACAGAGAGATGGTGTGTCACTTTATAGGTCCAAGGTGTCTAGAGATGATGTGTCACTGAAAGGTACTTACCAATGTTTATTCGTTTTGTTTCATGGTTTGATCGGTTTTACGTAAAGTAGCTTATAAACGTTGATTTTATACCCTTATGTCTGCAATATTATCTTTTTTCAGTATATTTTCATTGTTTGAACTTAGTGCATGACTGAAAAATTATTCATCAGCTATTGAAATTACTACATAGAAGGGAGGTAACTTTATCGGTAATTGGAGCTGTAATAGGCTAAACTTGATGTTTAAATTTATAATGACAAATTAGCGTAATTTATAGCAGAGATGTTAATTAGGAAGATATATACAGATATAAAACATAAAATTTGATTGTTTTTACCTTTAGATTCTATATGTAAATTTTACTGCATTATTAATATCAACAATGTCAATAGAATACATTTTCCTTGTTTAGAGATTGTTTAATGTTGAGATGTCTCAAACTGCCACCATTTAATCAATAGCTCTGTTTTCTAATATTTCTGTTTTTGTTATTTTCTAGGGTGAAATTGAGCTTCCATTTCCACGACTACATGTTGACTTCCCTATAGTAATTTGTGAAGCCCCAGACTTGTGATGGTCTGGGATATGATCTTTCACCCCATTCCAAACAGTGATTGGAGATCTTGCTCAAGCATGTCTGAAATTGCAGGACAAATCACAGTGCTTTTGGTGAGAGACAGGCAGAGAAGCACAAACACATAGTGATATGATATTCTAAAGCAAATCAGGCCAACACAAATTACCTCACAGCACTCTTTGTTAAAGTAAAAATAAAAACTTTTATAAAGCAAGATTTCATGGTCTTGGAGTGCACCCATTTCAATATGATATTTACTAATCTTTGAATTACATGTCTGTACAGCTCCATTCTGGGAGTCAGTAAAGAATATACTATCAGTTATGTTGAGTGGGTTGTTATCAGTAAATGAGAGTATTCCTTGTAGTCAGGGTGCCCCAACAACCAGTTATTTCAAATTGATGCAAATATTTACTTTCAGTGATTACATTAAAGGTAAAAAATGAAATTACAACTTCAATCTGAATCGACAATGATCAACCCAATTGTAATTATGTAGGGCTGAATGGCACATAAGCCCATGTTTACATGAAAAATGACAATATCCAAAAAGCTTTAACATTTGAGTTGATGGTCCAGTCTAAATATATCTGGGGTTCACTTGCTTTCAAAAAGAGATTGCTTATTTAGCTCCATAAGATACTGTGTTTATAGAGTAAATCTTTTAACATCAGGTTATTTTGGAGATGATTTGAAAATATTTAACAACAAAAAAGTAATCGAATTTAATATCAGACAGTGTTTATATGATGTTATATACACTCTTAATTCATCAAAGTCTTTTAACAGGCAAAGTTTAAAGAAGACAATGATTAAATGCATTAAATGTTTTATAAATTGTGAAAAGTGTTTTAAAATTTGTGATGAATATACGAAAAATGGTCATGTTTTTGTGTAGGAACATTTTACATCAAGATCAAAGACATTGTTTGCAAAGATTAGAGTTGTCCAAGTTAGAACCAGCTTCCTGTCTTTCTCAATCCATGATTGTAGGTGTCTTGCACAAGTACCATCACTCACAGGATGTTATCCAAATATATCTACTTGAAAGATGCTCCCTTTGAGATGCTGGTTTAAAATGTCAGCTGTTGGAGTTAGTCTTTTCTTATCCATTGTCTTGTGACTGAACATTTTCATTCTCAAGAAATCAACAGTGGTATCATCAACATAATTTTCATTGGAATACAGCCTGCAGACAAGCTGCATCACAACTTCTTTCTACTGTAATTTTTGATGATATGGTGTGCTAGCTGCAACTGTGATATCAGTTATGTGACAAGTTCTGTCATTCATCTCTCAGCAGTATAGTTTCCTATTAAGCTTAAAAGTTGATGTGCTGTCTGATCAAGAGAAAGTGTAAAAGAGAGTCATTGCTTTGAGTGTTGTTTCTTTTAAGCTTGAATTTGTATGCTGTATGACTAAGTGATGTTTTCTGTTGAAATTTCCATAGAAAACCATTCGTAGATTTTTCTTGATTGACACTTTGAAAAAGATATAATTTTTCTCAAGTATTTCTTTTCTAGAAGTAATTATATTTTTCTTGCTCCCTCAATTCTAGATTGAGCTAAAGATGATGTTGAGTTGCACTTCTTTCTTCATGATGACAAGCTCTTCATTGCCTCTTCTTTCTGTGAATTATTCTTCACAACAGCTAATCTCAGGACTAGTTAGAATTCAGTACTTTAAGATGGTAGGGTTTTCACTAATAGGAATCATTCTCCCAGTTCCTTTCACTTCCATTTAATGCATTTCATATTTGTCTTCTTTATATTCTGGTTGTTTGGAGTTTGTTGATGATTTGAAGGGATTGTCTTTATTATTCATATGTATTATGTAAACTTACTTGATATTACATTTTCTTATTGCTTTTAGTTTATCTTTTGGAGCTTTTTGTGAGGTTTTTTCTTGTTCCTTGCCATTTTTGAATTATCTCTAAATAAACCTGATGTTAAATAATTCATATTGATATTGTAGACACAGTACCTTATAGGGATAAACTAATTATAAATATGAGTGTAGATCTTCATTTCAAACCAAATGACACCAAATATATTCAGATCATACTCTCAACACAAATATTAGAGCTATTTGAATATTGCCACTTCCATCAAAAACACAGTCATGCTTCTCAAATCTCTTACATGCTTCCTATTGGGCTGTCTATTGTCCCCTTGAGCTGAAGTTGTAATTTAAATTCTTACCTTTCAATGTGATACCAACAAGTACACTTTTGCCTCAATTTGGGAAGGAAATAAATTTTGCCAAAATTGGCATCCCAGTATATTAGAGACTAAACTTCAGATATTGTCAAATTTGACAGCATGTTCAAAATTATATATATTTATTATAACAAATACAGTGAACCTTTTTTCTTTAGGTTTAATCTTAAGAAAATTGGGATGAAAAATTTTGTAAAAATTGTTTTAGAATCTAGCTATATATTCTATTTTCACTTTAGTATTTATTCTTTTGATTTTTTTTTATATAACCTTAACAATTAAACTTTTTAATGTTTATGTGTTCTAATATAATACTAAAAACCTTTGTGTTTTTCTTTAACATTTTTGATTTTTAACAGTGAAAAGATAGCTCTAAATTAAAATTTCGTAAGTTATATATATATATATATATATACATATGTATATATATATAACTTCACTCATTGAAATTATTTTAATTTTCACTATTTACTACATTAAATTTCACTATTTCTAACATTGTTTTCATGTTGAAAGAATAGATATTTCTAATTTAATAAAAAAAAAAAAAAAAAGATTTAGCTTTTTCTTACTTCCTATTTAGAAAGATTGCACCAAATTTCTATAAATAGTTCTGCAGAATCTTGGCCACCAAGCAAAACTTAAACTTCAGCTAAAGAAGCCAAAGAGTTTCTAGTTTTAATTAATGAGTCAATCAATCAAGTGACAAATTTCTGTTTAAAGTCAACTCAAAATAAATCTTGTGGTTCTCACTAACATATGTAGTACAAAATACATTATATTCAACTAAAAGCTGATGGTGGTTCTCTACATTTTTGTCTCTGGAAAGAGACTAAGCAATATCAATTTTATTTCATATTTCTATTGAATATGTTTATTATTCACATATTGTATTATAGAATGTTTGCTTTTTAAAAAAAAATTAAATAAATAATCAGAAATGATTTTTTGTTTTTGTCTTTTTTTCTTTTGCCTCTCTCCATCTATTAATGAACATATGAATGATTGTCTCCAACTGCTATTCCCTAATTCTGTTGTATCTCTAGGTCTGGTGATGTCCTTCACACTCCTATGCTTTAATGATCTATATCAGTGTTTCTTTACCATTTTTTATGTGTTGACCTCTTTGAGTCCTATTTTGTTTGGGTGGACATCCATAGCTATTTGATGTTTTAAAAAAAACCTATTATATTTTTATAATTAAATATTATTAGGAATTTTATATCAAAAATTGTTTAAAAATTTTTTTATTTATTGTGAAAGTATAACCAATTTATTGCTGATAAATTTTAGCAACTAAATTTTATATGAACCTCTAAGGGTCATATGGATCCCAATTAAGAATCACTGACCTATGTGTTGTCATTTTAAACTACCTGAACACCTATGCAGATGATATCGCACTTTATCCCTAAATGTTCTAGACACAGGCATTATCCACACACAATGTAAGCTTCTTATACCAGATCTGCAGCATTAACATGAATAATAACCTTACAACCTCATCTCTTTGAATAGTACAAAGACACAGTTGCTGCTATACTTTACCACCAATGCACCATTGTAACCCTTAAAGTTGTTTACAAATACTAGGCTTCTCACTCCTTAATGATCTTTCAGGGTCAGAAACTAAAACCCACTTTGGTGTACTGTTCACATGGTACTCATACCACATAGTGGCAAGATGCTTGTAGACAACAACCAGATGCAGGCCATTCTGTTAATGATGCCTTCACCAATACACTACAAGCATTAGCTTTCTTGCTATTGCCTCTCTCTGCCTATTATATTATTGTTACAGTCATTTCCCCCACAACACCTGTCTTTTCTCCTATCTTCTCTCATATTTGTTACCAAATTCATCTGGTCCTTCCTTCCCAGAACTGTAGCCCTGGTGGAACAGGCCCTGATAAAAATATCTAAAAACCATCTCAGTGTATACTCCTTTAGGAAATGTTACTGATGTTTCAGCTCCAGAAACTGCAGTTATTGATGAATTACACTATAGTTTATCACAACATTTTATCAGTCTTTTTAATTTTTTTCACTCACTTGAATGTGACCATACTGAAGCACTGCCTTCTAGAATATTAATGCTTACATTGACTCCAGTGCTTATTTTTATTGACCGATACCTATTTTATTAACTTCAGGCAGATGAAAAGTAAAATGAAACCTTAGTAGGATTTGAGCTCAAAATGTAAGGGATGTGAGCAAATATCAAAAATGAGATATTTTATCCATTGCTCTACCAAGTCTATTGTCCATTCCCTGTATTAATAATAGCTTTTTAAAAAATGGGTTTTTTTCTCTGTTTAACACATATTTCAAAGGTTGCTGTTGCTTAGCCCTGAGTTAGCTTTGAGTCAACTTTTGATCAAATGCTCTCATGCCATGACCATCCTAACATTATATTTCTTTTTGGTTTTCTATATGATATATTCTTTTCTACTCTAGGCACAAGGCCCAAAATTTTGGGGGAGGGGACCAGTCGATTACATCGACTCCAGAACGCAACTGGTACTTAATTTATCAACACGAAAGGATGAAAGGCAAAGTCGACCTTGGCGGAATTTGAACACAGAACGTAAAGACAGACAAAATACCACTAAGCATTTTGCCCGGCATGCTAATGTTTCTGCCAGCTTGCCACTTTTCTATATGATATATTTTACAGTTTATCCTTTCCCACATTTTTAAGTCAGTGGGTATGATATAATGGTGATTTGGTTGCTATTTCTAACAGGCCTGAAGTTCCTTGGTAGCTTCTTTTAGGAAGGTTATTTAGTAGAAGTGGAGTTAAAATGATATTTTGGAGAATAGGTTTACAGTTTGGGAGTTTAACAACTTTAGAATTTAAACCAGCCAAAATATTCTACCTATTTTACATTGAAATGGATCAGATCCTGCCTCTCACAGCTACCCTCATCATCAAAATCTTGATGCCACAAGACATTGCATGATTAATACAACAGGAATAAATAAGCATTACATTTGACCAGTAATCTAAATGCTGAAGGGTGAAGCCTGGTTGCATGATTCTATTCACTTAACTGTTAGAATTAATTATGTCTCAGTGGGCCAACAAGGAAAGTTTATGCAGTCACTTGACCTGTAGAAATAGCAGCCAAATCTTCCCCAAATCATACACCATCTAGGACACACTAGATAATGCAGTCCTAGGTACACTGAATAAAAGATGGGATGGTCAAGCCTGGAATGCTTTTGGCCATAGATTTATTCAGTCAGGGCTGACCTAGGACTATGCAACAACAGCTATGTCCCAGGTTTTCTTAGCAAAATGTCAATATGTTTGATCACCTGTCAACATATCCTCTTTGATCATGAAACAAGAAGCAGCTGGCTCTGTTTATCGCACAAGTAATTAAATATGTCACCTTTTAAGTGGCTTTAAAAAAATTTATTCACAAGAAAAACAAAGCACCAGATTAAATGCTTTACAATATTTAATTTCCTTCTTTGGGATTCTTAGTTCAAATCTTGTTATGAAGGATTATCCCTTTGCTCCACCTCTACACTATTACAACAGTTAGTAAAGTAAACACCTTTAATAAAATGGGATTGTTACAATGAATTTCATTTCCTTTCTTCAGATTTCCAGTCTGAAGATAATTCCCTTCATTTCTCTTACCAGTTTTACAGATTGTGAAATAGGCGCTGTCTTTCTCCGCTTTTAAGTATTTTAAAAAAATGAAATAAAAAAGAAGGGGTACTTTAAAATAACATACTGCAATAAGAAATAAAATTAAGGAATGAGAAATAACTTAAATAAGCTTTTAGCATCATTTGAAATAGGTATAATAATAAGAAATGTACTGAATGGTGCATGGAAAATTCTTACAACCATCATTTAATGTCCATTTTCCATGCTGGTGTAGGTTGGATGGTTTGACAGGAACAGGCAAGTCAGAAGACTACACCAAGCTCTGCTGTTTGTTTTTGTATGGGTTTTTTTTATGGCTGGATGCCCTTCCTAACATCAACCACTTTGCAGAGTGTACTGGGTAGAATTTACATGGCAGCAGTGAGGTCACTAAGTAACTTGTACATTATTTATAATTGATGGATATTTGTCCTCATCTTGTTTGTTGTTAACACAACATTTCAGCAGATATACCCTCCAGCCTTCATCAGGTGTCCTGGGGAAATTTCGAACCTGGGTTCTCATTCCTAAGGTATTTTTCGATGTTGTTATTATTATTCAGGTCACTGCCTGGAATCGATGGCTTTGTGGTTAAGAGTACAGGCTACTAACCCCAAGATTCCAAGTTTGATTCCAGGCAGTGACCTGAATAATAATAATAATAACAACAACATCAAAAAATACCTTAGGAATGAGAACCCAAGACACCTGATGAAGGCTGGAGAGTATATCAGCTGAAACATTGTTAACAACAAGCAAAATATCCGTCAATTGTAAATGGCTGTGTGGTAAGTAGCTTGCTAACCAACCACACGGTTGCGGGTTCAGTCCCACTGCGTGGCATCTTGGGCAAGTGTCTTCTGCTATAGCCCCGGGCCAACCAATGCCTTGTGAGTGGATTTGGTAGACGGAAACTGAAAGAAGCCTGTCGTATATATGTATATATATGTATATGTGTGTGTGTTTGTGTGTCTGTGTTTGTCCCCCTAGCATTGCTTGACAACCGATGCTGGTGTGTTTACGTCCCCGTCACTTAGCGGTTCGGCAAAAAGAGACCGATAGAATAAGTACTAAAAGGTGGTGCTCCAGCATGGCCGCAGTCAGATGACTGAAACAAGTAAAAGAGTAAAAGAGTAATGTACTAAATTAAGAGTAATAATTTATGTAGCATCATGGACTAGGGATTGGAGAGAGTGGGTAGGTGGATGAGTTCACAATATTTCGAAAGGAGAAGGTCAATGCAGATGTGTGAAGGGGAAAAAAAACATTAGCAGGAAGGGAATTCAAGAGGGTCACAGTTCTGGGAAGGAAGGACCAGATGAATTTGGTGCCAAATACGGGAGAAGAGGAGGAAAAACAGGTATTGGGCAGAAAAGATTTCAAAACCAGAGATGGAGAAAGGGATTTAACAAGAAAATATTGCATGCAGGTGAATGACTTACAG
This sequence comes from Octopus sinensis, assembly GCF_006345805.1. Lineage (NCBI taxonomy): Eukaryota > Metazoa > Mollusca > Cephalopoda > Octopoda > Octopodidae > Octopus > Octopus sinensis. Next base: position 100,590,110 of record NC_042998.1, on the reverse strand, counting down.
AAATTGAAACCATTAGTATAGTAATATTATTAAAGTAGCAAGTTGGCAGAACCATTAGCATGGTTAGCATGCTTAGCAGCATTTCAGTTTTACTTTCTGTGGTTGACTTTGCCTTTCATTCTATCAGGGTCTATACGATAGGTACCAGTTGAGCACTAGGGTCGATTTCATTGACTAACCCCTTCCCTCAAAATTTCAGGCTTTGTACCTGTAGTAGAAAGGATTATTATTGGCCCCAGTAGTTTTGTGGGATTCCCTTAAGCAGCTCTAGGCAATCTCCTTCTTTTGGGGAATCATTCCTTGTTAATTTTTTAAACATTTTACTCACATTTTATATAACCCACATTGTATTGTCTTGTACCTTCCCTAATGTTTTTGTGAACCCTAAGTGGTTAATAAAGAAAGCATTATTATTAAGACAGTAAGCAGGTAGAAATGTTAGCATGCTGGGCAAAATGCTTAGCAGCATTTTATATTTGTGTATGTTCTTAGTACAAATTCCACTGAAGTTAACTTTGCTTTTCATCTTTCGAGGTCAATAAAATGGGTACCAGTTGAGCACTGGGGTCGATGTAATTGGCTAGCCCCCTCCTCCAAAATTTCAGGCTTTGTGCCAATAATCGAAAGGATTATTATTGTTATTATTATTATTACTATTATTATTATTATTAAGGTGGCAAGCTGGCAGAAGTGTTAGCATGCTGGGTAAAATGCTTAGAGCCATTTCATCTATTTGCATGTTCTGAGTTCAAATTCTGCCAAGGTTGACTTTGCCTTTCATCCTTTCGGGGTCAATAAATTAAGTACCAGTAAAACACTGGGGTCAATGTAATCAACCTGTCTCCTACCCCCAAATTTCAGTCCTTGTGTCTTTACTAGAAAGGATTATTATTATTATTTTTATTATAAACTTTCCAATGGTGCATACTTGAAGCCAGCCACATGCTTTGGATAAGAATCCGTCATCTTTGATATAATAAAAAGTGAATAACACATTTACTGATGTTATGAATAGCTTCCAAGCCTATCATCATCATCATCATCATCATTTAATGTCTGCCTTCCATGCTGGCATGGGTGGGATGGTTTGACAAGAGCCGGCCAGACTTCTGTAACTGTTTTGGCAGGATTTTTACAGCTGGATGCTCTTCCTAACAACAACCACTCAGGAGAGTGGACTTTGTGCTTTTTTCATGGCACAAGCACAGGCGAGGTTAGTTTTGGCAAGGTTTTTACAGCTGGATGCCCTTCCAAATGCCAACCACTTTACATTGTCACCAAGTACTTGCAAGACAAAAAAAAACTTTTGAAGAGGGAGGGGGTCATTGGAGGAGTGATTTTGTATTGGATGATGAAAGGTTATAGAGAGGCATGAGGCAGTGTCTTGCTGTAGAAGAGGTACAAGGTTACCAGGTCAGAGAGGGAGAGAGAGATCAGGAATGAAGACAGAAACAGGTGCACTGTCACAAAGGAAATTCATCCAACCTTAGGAAAGTGAAGGAGAAAGAGAGAGTAGGAGACAGTTGGATAGAGATTGTGGCAAAGTGCTCGGCATACGCAATGATACAGTGAGACAGGGCATGGGTGGAACACACAGGTTAGAAGCTAGCGGAGAGCAATGATACAGTGGCACAGGTCCAAGAGGACAGGATTGGTGATTGGGAGATAAACCTAGTGCATGAAGTGGAAATGTGAGGAAGAGATGTAGAGATGTTGTTTGGTTTGTTGTGGTAGAGTATGTGAGAAATTTTCTTGTTAAGTGTGGGTGGGACACACAGCACTTCTAGAACTCACTTTCATTGCCATGGGCAGGTCATGATACATAGATGCCTATTTAATCAAATACTGTCACATCTGTGTATGCCAGTTTTGTAATTTTAGGCCTTGTGCCTTTAGTAGAAAGGATTATTATCATTGTATTGCACCACCAGATGGTGCCATATAAGCTCACACAAAACTGTTTCTGAGATGTGGACAGCACCATCATTTGCAATTGCAGACTGATGCTTGCATGCTGCATCTATTTTGTTTTGATGTTTCTAATTTGTTTCGTTTTTAGTTTAATGTTTCATGTGCTTGTTGTATAAAATATCTTCTATGCATGTAAGATGCGTTGTTTCATTGAATGCTGATTGTGTTACATATGTGTTGCCTGAATTGTGTTATAATATCGGGTAGCAGTTGTGTATTATTAATATCCTCAAACGAAGCCTTCTCACCTTTATTTAACTCCGTTTTTCACTTGTTTTTTCTTGTTCACATCCCATGGTCTACAGCTTACTTTCCCATATCAGCATTTCCTTAAATTTACACCATAACATGTTTTCCTATGTCAATCTCCAGTTTATTTTTGGTTACAGGGAAAATATTCATGAGAAAATTCATCATATTTGGTGGATGTTTTACTAATGATTTCCTTCCCTGCTTCATACATATTCAAAGCAGACACTCATACACACACATGCAAAGACACTCAGACACACACATAGATATGCACACATGTACACACAAGAATTACCAGCCACTGATATACTAGAAATAGCGGTCAAATTTCTCTCAAATTACATTTTACCATTTAAAAAGGGAAGAACACATTCAATGATGTAGTCCTAAATATACTGTATCTGAAAAAGAGCAAAATAGAATTATCACAATATACTAAGATTATATAAAATTTAAGTCCTGAGCTTCACATGGGTTTTCATTAACTCAAAGCTAAATAAAATATTACTAATTTCTTTATTGCTTAAAGCCTTTCTTTCTTTTCTTTTGCTTTCTTTCTTCCTTTCTCTCTTTCTTCTTTCTTCTTTCTTCTCATTCTTTATTTTTTCTTTCCTCCTTTTTTTCCTTTCTTTCATTCATCCTTTTTCTTTCTCATTTTTTCTCTTTTTCTTTGCTCCTTTTCTTTCTCTTGTTTACTTTTTGCTCTCTTCTCTCATTCTATCCTCTCCCCTCTTTGTATTTCTATCTTCCTACAATCTTTTTAACCAATCCCTTACCTTTGACTAAGTAAATTGTTGAGCAGTTTTAGCAAACAGGAAGCACACCACTACAACAGATAGATAGATAGATAGATAGATTTATAGATAGATAGAAACAGACAGAGACAGAGACAAACATGCAGACAGACAGGCAGGTAGGCAGACAGGCAGGCAGGCTGGCAGATAGACAGACAGATAGATAGATAGACACACAAACAGATAGACATGCAGACAGACAGATAGATAGATAGATGGATAGACAGAGATAGACAGACAAATGGACAGACAAACAAAGAGATAAAACAAACCAAATATGTAATAAAAAAAAAGTCTGCTGCAGGTATCTCATGATGAACTTAGGGAGAGAGACAATCTAGCATGGGAAACCAACATCTGCTGGGAGCTATAACATGAACTGTAGCAACAGCCTCAAAGCAAGATACCATCTTCATTTTGCATTGGTCATGACAGAACAAGCTATAGTAATTATAATAATAATTTTTATGATCATTATACATAACAGTTTTCTTTGTCTAAATAAATACATCATAACCATAGGCAAGCAGAAGAGATAGTCTCATGTGACGAACAAGACAGAGATGCAAATTACAAAATACTTAAGTTATAAATGTTGGACATTTATAAGAATTGTATTAATTCATTTTCCACAGTATAGGCGCAGGAGTGGCTGTGTGGTAAGTATAGGTGCAGGAGTGGCTGTGTGGTAAGTAGATTGCTTACCAACCACATGGTTCCAGGTTCAGTCCCACTGCATGTCACCTTGGACAAGTGTCTTCTACTATAGCTTCGGGCCAACAAGCATTTTCAGTGGATTTGGTAGACGGAAACTGAAAGAAGCCTGTCGCATATATTTATATGTATATATATATATATATATATATATATATATGTGTGTGTGTCTGTGTTTGTCCCCCCAACATCGCTTGACAACCGATGCTGGTGTGTTTACGTGCCCGTAACTTAGCAGTTTGGCAAAAGCGACCGATAGAATAAGTACTAGGCTTACAAAGAATAAGTCCTGGGGTCAATTTGCTCGACTAAAGGCAGTGCTCCAGCATGGCCACAGTCAAATGACTGAAACAAGTAAAAGAGTAAAAGAATAAACTTTAACTACCCAGGCAAGTATTTAACAGAATTTTTTCCCTGAAATGTATGTGGAATTTCTTGAAAAGGATCCGAAAAGTGTGACGTGCATGACATTGTGCAAAATCTTTTTCACCTGAAAATATTGATCTCAAAATACAGCACAAGGCCAGAAATTTGGGGGAGGGGATAAGTCAATTTCATTGACCACAGTACTTAACTGGTACTTATTTTATTGACCTGGAAGGATGAAAGGCAAAGTCAACCTTGGTGGCAAAGTTGAACTCTGAATGTAAACATGGATGAAATGCTGCTAAGCATTTTGTCCAGCATGCAAACAATTCTGCCACCTCACCACCTAATCACCTGAAAATATCAACTGCTAATTCCTCTGAATTTCCCCAGAGCAGCATAAAAAGTCTCACAGTATATATTTACATTGACCTTGAAATTTCAAAAAGTGCTGATTAACCCTTTCGCTACTGTATTTGTTTTGAGATGCTTTGTATTTCTTTCAATTACTTTAAATATAACAAAGAATTTAGTAAAATAACTTAGTTATCATTAAGCTAGTGTTAGGAACATTGATTGTGACTAAGGTTTGGTGAAAGATTTTAATTCAAAATTTATGCAAACAAGACATTTGTACTCAGAGCCAGAGCTGGTTTCAGTCAGGTTGATGTCAAAAGGGTTAATTTGCTGAGCAGACTGTCTGTGGTTACAATTTTCATTCACCTGGTGTGACATGTATGACAATAAAAGGATGTAATATAAGTGACAAAAAGTTTCATGTTAAAGACAGCACTGTAAGAGCATAAATTACGTTTTCATGTTGTTGATGATGATGATGATGACGACAAAGATATACATACATACATACTTGGTGATTCTGACACATCCTCTAGAGATAATTTTAAGTCAAAGATTTATGCTGAATAGTATTTGATATGCCTCTATATTGGTCATACACATACCACTGGTGACTCTGAAATATTTCCCTTAGTCCACTTACGTAAAAAAAGTCCCAAATATTTGTACTGGGTTTTTTTTATATTGTGAAAGTGTTGTTTGTTACAATTTTTCTTCCTTCTCATTATGTATAGTAGCTAACCATATTTTCAACTTTTTTTTTTCTGACTTGCATCACTCCCTATACATTCAAACCCATATCCATAAACCTCTGCTTTCCATCTTAAATATATTTTAAATAACATCACATTCTTTAACTGAGAGTTCTTTCATCTGTGTTTTGTCTGTTCTGTCTTGACCATCTTTCTCACCATGTGCACGTTGCTACTATAAATTTAGAAGGTCTTCCTCACTGAAGTCCACATCAAGCAATTCTCTGGCATAACCTTTATCCATTGTAGTTATTCCCTGGTGTAAGCTAAATTGAATGATTTCTGCTAGAGCCTCTGTAACTTTGCCTCAGACAACCAAAATTATTTTCACTGTGAGGGATTATATTTTTCCAAACAGCTCCCAAGTTGTAGCAGTCTGTTACATCACATCATGCATCATTAATATTTTTCAATGCTTATGAACGTATTCTTTATCTTAAAATTCTTCATACAATTAATTGCATTTTCTTCTGTTGACTTTTCAATAGTCTTGGCAAAAGTTTAATTAGTATATCTTGAGTATTTCTCTCATCCTCTGGCCCATAAGTTATGACAAGGATATCATATTCTTTGATAAATACAAACCCTTAACATCTCAACAGAAGTCACTAGATGCAATTCAGTGACTCTGAGCATTGTGCAAAGTAAAAAACTTTTAAAATCTAAATTTGTTGGTTTTTAATATTATTTGGTTTCAGGTCAAAAACTACTCTAAAGCTTTTCTAATGTATTTACAATAAACTGGTGGGAATTGTAGTGGAATCTTTTAAAACATGCAGTTTTTCTGATCAATAAATTAACATGGGTTTTTATTTTAAATCACTTATAGCAATTCCACCCAATAAAAGTGTTAGACAATCATTAGTCACTTTGAACTAAAGATGCTATTTTCCTGTCTTCATTAAGTAAATTTTATTGGGTACCAATTTCTAAAACAATCCCTTTTTCTCAATAGATATTTTTTTCATTAACATAACCACTATTTTCAATGATTTAAAAAAAAAAATTCAGTGGGATATCATCTGTGCTTACAACCTGCTTCCATAACGTTATGGATTCTACAAAATATTATAAACATGTTGAACCACCCAGAACTTCCAGAATGCATTACATTACTTACCTCTTCAATGATCCCCAATTATTTCTATCAGCCAAATCAGGAGAGACCTAATTTTGTTCATTTTTAGGAAGTGGCTGTGTTGTAAGAAGCTTGCTTTCCTACCAGATGGTTCTGGGTTCAGTTCCACTCCATGGCACATTGGGCAAATGTCTTCTGCTATACACTCAGGCCAACCAAAGCCTTGTGAGTGGATTTGATAGACAAAAACTGAAAGAAGCTCCTCGTATGTAAACTGAAAGAAGCCCGTTGTATATACATACATACATACATATATATATATATATATATATATAGATATATATATACATATATATATATATATATATATATATATATATATATATATATATATATATATACATATATATATAGATAGATAGATAGATAGATAGATAGATAGATAGATAGATGGATAGATAGATAGATAGATAGATTGATAGATATAGATATATATATACGATGTGCTTCTTTCAGTTCCCATCTACCAAATCTACTCACAAGGCTTTGGTTGGTCTGAAGCTATAGTAGAAGACACTTGCCCAAGGTGCCATGCAGCAGGACTGAACTCGGAACCATATGGTTGGGAAGCAAGCTTCTTACGACACAGCCACTTCCTAAATATGAACAAAATTAGGTCTCTCCTGGTTTGGCTGATAGAATAATGCTGTAATAATTACCCAGCACATAGGTTGAGAATACAGGTTGAAATAGGACAAAATTCAGACAAAATAAAAAATATATATATGTATGCATTTGTGTGTCTGTGTTTGTCCCCCCACCATTGCTTGATAACTGATTTTGGTGTGTTTACATCCCTGAAACTTATTGGTTCAGCAAAAGAGACCAATAGAATAAGTACTAGGCTTAGAAAGAATAATTCCTGAAGTTGATTTATTCAACTAAAAGGCGGTGCTCCAGCATGGCCGCAGTCAAATGACTGAAACAAGTAAAAGAGTAAGAAGGTATATAACCAGGCATGTTTATGTTTTAAGAAGCTTGCTTTCCAACTGTTAAGTTTCTGGTTCAGTCCCTCTTGTGGGATCTAGGACAAGTGTCTCCTACTGTAGCCCCAGGCCAACCAAAGCCCTATGAGTGAATTTGGTAGACAGAAACTGAAAGAAGCCAGTTGTATATGTGTGCTTGTGTGTGTGTGTGTGTGTGTGCGTGCGCGCGCGCGTGTGTGTGTGTGCATGCACATGTGTGTGTGTGTTTCCCCCACCACCACTTAACTTGTGTTGGTTTGTTTACATCTCTGTAACTTAGTCATCATGGCGCTCTGTCAGTTATGATGTTGAGAGTCCCAGTTGATTCGATCAATAGAACAGCCTGCTCCCGAAATTAAGGTGCATGTGGCTGAGCACTCCACAGATATGTGTACCTTTAACGTAGTTCTTGAGGAGATTCAGCCTAGTACTTATTCTATCAGTCTCTTATGCTGAACTGTGAAGTTATGGGGACAAACACATCAACACTAGTTGTCAAGCCATGATGGGGGGAAAACACAGACACAAAGACACAAACACAAAGTTACGCACTCACACACACACACACACACACACACACACACACATGTATATACAATGGGCTTCTTCCAACTACCAAATTCACTTACAAAGGTTTCGTTGACCCATGGCTGTAGTAGACAACACTTGCCAAAGGTGCCATACAGTGGGACTGAACTCAGGAACCATATGGTTGTGAAGCAAACTTCTTAAACATACAGCCACACTTAACCAATTCTTGTATCTATGAATAATCTTTAATTTCCTACTAAGACCATAATACCAGTAACACTTATTTTCAGAACAAAAAACCAAACAAGAGAAATGCTATTTCACAACAAAGAACATAACAATAGCAATACTGTTTCACAACAAAGATTATAACAACAGAAACACTATTTCACAATTAAGACCATTACAATGAAAAATCCTGTTTTAGTACAAATTATGGAACAAACCTACGCTAACAGTCTACATACTGCTGGCTCATTACCTGACTTTATGTCATAATGATACAGACATCCTACAGCATTTTCTCACCACATAACATTCCTCTTCATGCCACAACATAGCTAACTTTAGTAAGTGTAAAGTTAATATTAGTACTGTAAAACAGTAAGCACCCTTTATGATATTATATCTTTTATCTTCTAATTGTTAGTCATTAGACTGTAGCCATGCTGGAGCACCAACTTGAAGAATTGTTAGTTGGATGAATCAACCCAAGTATTTTTTTTTTTTTAGGCTTGGTACCTATTTTATTGTTCTCTTTTACCAAACTGTTATGGTACGGGGACATAAACAGGCCAACACTGGTTGCCGAGTGGTGGTGGGGGACAAACACAGACAGAAACACACATGCGCACGCACGCACACACACACACACACACGCACACACACACACACACACACGCACACACACACACACACACGCACACACACACACACACACACACACACACACACACACATGACAAGCTTCTTTCAGTTTCTGTCTAACAAAATAATCCATAAGGCTTTGGTCAGCCTGAGGCTATAGTAGAAGACACTTGCCCAAGGTGTCACGCAATGAGACTGAACTCAGAACCATGTGGTCAGGAAGCAAGCTTTCTACCACACTGCCACTATTATTGAAAATTATATATTTACTATTTATCTACCACAAACGATTAATATTCACAATAAAAACAAATAATTAAATAATTATTTCATACAGTTGGGACCCCGATGAACCCTGCTTGAACCAATCTATAATCAAACATATTTCAACCATGATCATCCAGTTCTTTTTAATAGTATTTTAAACTACATTATCTAATGTGCCTTGTCCTCTTTTAAGAAGGTGGGGTATACTTTGTGGGAGATTAAGTTGCAATTTCTAGAAAATTGGGCTATCATTAGAGGCTCCCTTATGATGTTAGTGAGCATATTGCCTTTACCTTGTACATTCTCAATATATATGCCAGTGAACTTAGCAAGTATTTTTTGTGTAATACTTCCATTTCAACGCTAAATTCCACATACTTAATTTAAATTATTTCTTAAAAATCACTGATATTCCTAAATGCAGCAGATTAGATCTAATTACTTGTAATTTCGCTCCACTCATTACTGAATAAATAATGATTCATTGTAGTTAATTAGTTTGCTCTTTTGTGAACCACACCCTGCAATATACTTGAATAAATCTGCTTTTTTTACATTTATCATATAGAAATACACACACATAAATTTTACTTCTTCCTATCTAATTTTATATGTATGTGTGTATGAATGTGTGTGTGTGTGTGTGCGTGTGTGTGTGTGTGTGTGTGTGTGTGTGTGTGTGTGTGTGTACACAGGGTGCGATGAGTAAATTGTTACCATTTTATAATTTTAATTTCATGCATGTGCATTCCTTGTTTTTGATTTTGTCAACTACAGAGTATAGTAGTGTCAGTTGGGTATCATCTGTGAGAAAAACAGCACCATGACACAATTCACTCTGGCAGAAATTTGGAAACAACATGCTGTACTGCTTGGCATTTGCACCGGAAGCTCCAATATGAACAGATGGTGAACACACAGAATAACCGTTGGCTTGCCGTGTCCCCAAAACACAAGAGTGATAAAAATCATACATCCAAACAATATCATGGTGTTTGGAGTGATCACTTGTGATGGTGACATTATGACTCCTTTCATCTTCCCACATGGCCTCAAACTCAACACAGAGGCCTACATCAAGTGCTAAGAGGAGGTAGTGCAGCCCTGGGTGAAGAGGGTGGCTGCTGGAAGACCCTATGTCTGGCAACAGGACTCTGCACCATGCCACACAAGTAGGAGAACCCAGTCATGACTGTCAGACAATTTCTATGATCACATCACCCCTAACATCCGGTCATCTAACTCCCCAGACTGCAATCCTTTAATTATTATGTGTGGGGCACAGTTGACCAACAAAACTCCTTGTAACACCAAAGATGAACTGAAGGTATGGATTATGGCAGCATTCCCAAATTTAAACAAGGAGACCTTCCAGAAGAGTTGCAGGAGATTCCAGATTCGTTTGGAAACTGTGGTTGAAGCTAATGGCGATTTTATTGAATAAATTTACTCTTTAGTATTCCAAAATATTTTTATGTAATTTTGGTAAATATATCTGTTAAAATGAAATGTCAGTGTTATTTTCATTTTTGTGTAATTTAGACAACAATATATTCACTCCACCCTGTATACTAGCTTTGTAAGCTAGAAATAAATAAAACTAGTATACTTTGCTGGATGTGCAATGTCAGTGTGAGCATCTTGAGAGAAAAGTTGGGCATGAGAGGCATCAGATGTGGTGTGCAAGAGAGACAACTGCACTGGTTTGGTGATATGTATGGATGAGGACAACTATGTAAAGAAGAGCCAATCCCTAACTCTGAAGGGAGCCTGTAGAAGAGATAGACATAAGAAGATATGGGACAAGGTAGTGAAGCATGATCTTTGAACATTGGGCCTCACGGAGGCAATGACAAGTGACCAAGACCTTTGGCGATATGCTGTGCTTGAGAAGATTTATCAAGCCAAGTGAAATTGCAGATGTGACCGATGCCAGTGTCATGTAACTGGCACCTATGCTAGTGGGATGTGAAAAGCACCCATTACATTCTTGGAGTGGTTGGTATTTGGAAGGGCATTTAGCTGTAGAAACTATGCCAAATAAGACTGGAACCAAGTGTAGCTCTCTGGCTTACCAGTTGCAGTCAAACCATCTAACCTGTGCCAGCATGGAAGCAGAAGCTAAATAATGATGATGATGATATATATATATATATATATATATATATATATAGTAAAGATATATATATATAATTGAAGATGCATGACTCAGTGGTTAGACTCACTGGCTTACAATCATGCAGTTGGAAGTTCAGTTCCCAGAGAGAGTGAGAGATAGATAGATAGATAGATAGATAGATAGATAGATAGATAGATAGATTTAATGCACAATATATGGATTTAACTAATCTGGTGGTACTCATAAAAAAGCTCCTTTAATGGATCAGGCTACAAAGTACATAGTAAACCAAAACAAAACAAAGGAATGTAATGTATGGTCTGATGCACTTAAAATCCAGTAAATCAATTGGTAATGATTATTTCATTAGGAATATCTAAAATATATATTCATCATCATTTCATATTCCTTTTGGGTCATGCACAACATCTCACCACTTGTTTTCAATGTTCTTGATGAAGTTCAGTCTGATGAGATTAACCTTCACCACTTCTTTCCATGTCTTCCTCAGTCACCTCTTCAAGAGGTTCATTTACATTTGCATCTCTTGGCACATCTGCTCAGCTGTCGTTCATATGCATCACATCTCTATACCAACACTTTTCTGTCATCCACACTACATGTAATTCCTCTAATAGCTAGTTTTTCTCTCAACTCATTTGTTCTCCATTATCCAGTAGAACATTGCTCGCTTTATTTATTTTCAGCCTTTGAACATTTTTACTATTAAATACCATTCGATATCACATTTCACTTGCAAGCATCACGCACTTCATCTTTCAATCACAGTGAGAAGCTCTTTGTGGTCAGAAGAAGTAGCAACTCCCTAAACTTTTCAATCTCTTCCTTTGAAGAACACACTCCACCACTGCTAATTCAGTTAATCATCATAATCACTATCATCACCACCACTACCACCATCATCATCATCATCATCATCATCATCATCATCATCAACAACAACAACAACAACAACATCAATATCTAACATCTGCTTTCCATGCTGGCATGGGTTGGACGGCTTGAGAGAAACTGGCACAGTCAGGGTCCACACCAGTTTCCATTGTCTATTTTGGCTTGGTTTCTATGGCTGAATGCCCTTCCTAATGTCAACTACTCCCCGTGGCACCATCACCAGTGCTTTCTATGTTACACCAGCACCCATACCAATGCTTTTAATGTGGCACCTTGGTTTTAGGATCTCAATTTTAACGTGGGCAGATTACTTGCACACACACACACACATACACGATGGGCTTCTTTCAGTTTCCATCTACCAAACCCACTCACAAGGCTTTGGTCAGTCCAAGGTTATTGTAAAAATCAATTGCCCAAGGTGTCACACAGTGAGACTGAACCCAGAACCATGTGGTTGGAAAGCAAACTTCTTACCAAGCACCATGCTTGTGCATCTACTTATAAAGTCTTCCTTCTCTGTTAATTTGCTTGTGATCCCACTTCACCATTTGCGTATCTATAGTTTATAGCAGGTTCATCATCTGCTTCTTTTCTACATATTGAGCATGGCCATTTCCCAGATGACAGTTAAGTCCTGTCATATATCCTGCTTAGTAAAACCTCTCAATTCAAGGCCTTAGCTTCTGAATTTGAAATTTCTTCTCTAATTCTTTCATAATTTCAATCCTGCATAATTGGTCATAAATTCCTGTATTATGGCATTGAGAATGATATTAAACAAAATGCAGCTGAGAACCAAGTTTTTATAGGCACCTATCTTCATATCAAATTCCTCACTAAACTTATTGCTAACTCTCAACTATTGACAATATCTCTGTTTTTTTGGTTTGCACAAATCTCACAAGCCATTCATCTACACCTAATTTTCTTAGCAAACACTAAACTGTACAGCATGGATCTCAATCAAAGGTCTTCTTTAGGTCAACGAGTACTAGGTATAGTTACTTGCTTTTGGCTCAGTTACTTCTGTAGTTCTTTCACTAGAAGGGGGTACCACTCCTTAACACAAGCCTGAACTGCATCTTGTCTAAGCTAATTTTGTTTCTAACTAGTTATACTTTAACTCTCTCTTGCTTTCAACTTGGTACATCAATTCAGTACACCTCTTTCATTACTTCATTCTAGAGTAGTGCTCCACAATTGGTATGCCATGGCACACTGGTGTGCCATGAGATGATGCTAAGTGTGCCACAGTGTAACCTGAATATAATTTATTTTCCCATACTTTTAGTTATATTTTTAGTTCAGGTATGCTGCTGAATTTTGAAACGAATATAAGTGTACCACAAGTGAAAAGAGGTTGCGGAGCACTATTCTAGAGTCTCTCCTTTGCCCTTATCATAACTGACAATGACCCTTTTGTGCCAGTAATTGGCAAGTGGCTATCACTCGTCCTACTTTCAACTATAGAGCTGTTAGTTTCAAAAGCTGGTTCCCTCTATTGGATCTACTCAGAATCCTCTCTGAATGCCTGTCTATTTTCCTGTCTGTCTGTCTGTCTGTCTGTCTCTCTCTCTCTCTCTCTCTCTCTCTCTCAATCTCTCCCCCTCCTCTCTCTCTCTCCCTCCCCATCTGCTCTCTTTCCTGTCTCTCTATCGCCCCCCTCTCTCTGTCTTCTTGACACACACATCCTCTTTGCTGTGTAGTCTCATTTAGAAACTTCTTGAACAACATTTAAACAATTTCTTCTTTTTGACATCAGTGATGTTAAGTGTGTTGCTCTCACTCCATAAGCATTTTCCCCATTGATGGCCCAATTCCCATTGATATACTACTTTGCAATTCAGAATTCTTCATGCCTCTATTCCTCAAAATTAGTAGAGAATAAGAAAAGAATAAACCCAAGTAATTAAGTGAGATTGTAGTCATGACCAGTGCCAGTGACATGTGAAAGGCACCCATGCCTGTGATATGTAAAAGGCACCAGTGCCAGGGACATGCAAAAGTCACCTGTGCCAGTGACACATAAAAGGTGGTGATACTGGGTACACTTGAAAGGCACTCATGCTGGTGACATGTAAAAGGCACCCATTGTGGTGACATGTAAAAGACACCTGTGCCAGTGAACTGTAAAAGGCACTCATGCTGGTGGCATATAAGAGGCACCCATGCTGGAAACAAGTAAAAACATCCAGTACACTCTACAGAGTGGTTGACATTAGGAAGGGTATCCAGCCATAGAAACCTAGCCAAAATAAATTGGAGCCTGGTGCAGCTCTCCAGCTTACCAGCCCCATTCAAACTGTCAAACCCATGCCAGCATGGAAAATGGATGCTAAATTATGATGATGATGATGGTGGTGATTTAACTGGAGAATGGCAGCTGATGCTCAGCCTGTTACTCTGGCTTTTTTCTTTTGACTTTACTTTGGTGGTTCAAATCATAGAGCCAGGATTATTTCAAGAAGTTTCTTTCATGATGTCTCTCTCATTTCACATTATAAGGTACCCAGGACAATTTCTAACTTCACGTCACCAATTATTTTTTGAAATCAGTGCTTTTGTTTTTGTTGCAATAAAATTCCTTATAGAATAATTCATTTTCCCCTTGTTCAGTACATACAAATTCAATATCTAGAACCTCCATAATAACAGTTAGTAAGTAAAAGAAATGAAAGAAACACAATGTGTGTATACACCTTGAGTGTGTTATTTTGATATCTTTTTAGAACAAAAGCAGAACAAAAAAAAAATCATTTCCTCAAGCCTAATCAGTTTTGCTTGCGACATGATTATTTGTAACCAACGAAATTAATTTTGCTCTGACAGATTTATAGTTGGGCCTGTGATAGTGGAGACCTCCCATATTCTCGGCCCTCGGACCATATCTCTGTTTACCACTATTGAGGCAGAGATGGCTATCTGCAAGTGTGATCCTGGTGAGTCAGAATGGCGCATCTCTCTTTCCAACCTTTGTGGCAATGCCTTTTCCATTTTTATCTGAAAGGACCATGAGGTGGTCTGAATTACAAGAAATGAAGAGAATGTAAAAATTTTGTACCTTACTAACCGTAATTGGATTTTATATAATTAAGACCTTCTATCTTGGGGTTAGTCGGGCTCATTGTGCATTGCAAAACTTCATTGTAAACCTTAATTTGTTGTTTTAATTCCTTTTCTTTTATTAAATATTTTCATCTTCACTTGTCAAATTCTAAACTGAAAGAAAAAAACCTAGCTTGCCATGGCTTGTTACCATCTTCCACTCATCGCATATCTATTTCTGGTTAATCTGCTTAGGTGTAGAAACTACCTCAACAAATTCCACCTGATCAATGCAATGCAAGCATGGAAGAGTGTGCATTAAAAACAGTGATGATGTCTGCGTTGATGATGATGCTGAATTTGTGTGTGTGCGTGTGTGTGTGTGTGTGTGTGTGTGTGTGTGCGTGTGTGTGCATGTATGTGCATGTGTGTACATGCATGTAATATAAACATTATATTCTTCTCATTTTAGTACTGAACATTTCTTGTGTTTGAATGCATTAGCATGTATTTGTTTCATTATACTACATACACACACACACACACACACACACACACACACACACATATACACACACATACAGTAAAGACCCCCTTTGGTCACGAATGACCATGAGATTGCACCTAGACTGTTCCCTTCTGAGGCACAGGTCCGGGCAAGGCTATTTGTGGAAGGCCAGCAGTCACCCATGCATACCAGCCTCCCCTCTCCATGCCACCAATATTATCCAAGGAAAAGCAAAGGCCAATATAGCTTGGCACCAGTGATGTTGAAACCCATTTCTACAGTGTCTTGCACAAGAACACAACACACAGCCCATCACAATTAGAAGCTTGATGCTCTAACCACTGAACCATATATATATGTAATATATACATATACTAGCTAACACACCCATCCTTTGAATGGTTTAAGTTGCTTTGGTGGTATTTTTTTCACCAAATAATTGAACTACTAGGAAGGTTTATGAGTAGCATGGCAGATTAACTGAGGAGCAGAAAACCAAATTGGAGTCTGGTTTTTGTAGAGGTCATTGCACTTTAATGATCATAGAACATACAATTTTGCAAGCGATGCAACGTAGAACTGCTGAAGTGTTTGGGTGTAGATTATGGATAATGACTACAAAACATAGTTGTTTTACATGAAAGTGAACTTTTTTGTCAGAAACAGCCACATGAATGTAAGTTTATTTTATTCAACAGCAAAGGAAGATATTTTTTCGGAGGGAAGTATGATTAGTATGTTCAAAAATGGCAATATAATACCTACTTGAAAAAGTAGAGGTAAAGGAATGTATTTGCCATGTGCTTACAGTCAGTGGCGGACTGGGTCTAAAAATATTGGTTGTCAGGAGACTAAGGGGGCCCATTCACAACTACAATGCTATCATTTAATTCATTTTTTTTTTTTTTGTTAAAAGTACTCTTTTCAACTGTCTACAAACACAGCTAGGCTAAAATAATTAATGCATTCTTCCAGGAGTGAATTAAAAATTCTCAAACTTGAGGGGATGGACCCCTTAGATACTAACACGGGCCCCTATATATGGATTCTAATGGTGCAGGGGCTCACTTGCCATCGAGCAAGCTGGCAACATGGCCGGTCTGCCACAGCTTACAGTGTATGACCACTCTGAAATTGACTTTAGATAGCGAAAAATGAAGACACAAAGAGTTTGACTTCAGTTCACAAATACTGCTTTGAATCTTTAGCAGTTCACAGTGAAAAGATATCACTTTGAAATATCATAATGGATGGGTAAATAAGCACCCTTAAAGTGGAAGGGAACATCAACTTTCAAGTAACTCAGAATAGGTAAAAGTAAGCTTGCCAAAGTTTAATGCAGTTTAAATATGGAGACTAAGATTGTTTGGTATTGAATATTCATCGTGTACAGTGTTCCTCGTCAATTTAACCACAGTCGCAGGTGGACAGTCAAAATGAATAAATAGACAAAATCCTTTCACTTTTATAATATTCTCTAACCAAGTAACATATCAATACACAATAACATATAAATAAACAATAAATCAAAAAAATGTGAAACAGATTAAAAAATATTCTCTATAGATTAAAAAAGTGTGGAAGACCTTACATACAAAAACACTATGTACATACAACGAATTAGAGAAAACCTCATGTAAACTACCATTTTTCCCTGTCTGTCTTGTTACATGGGAGCTCTGGGAAAAATGTTATAGTGCATGACCATCTTTGGGACATAAGTAATGTGTGTGTAAAGTTTGAGAATTATGGAAATGTATGTGTTAGTCAATATACACACACATACTGTGATTTACATAAACTAGTTATCATCTTCATCATCATCATCATCATCATCATCATCATCATCATCATCATCACCATTTAATGTCTGTTTTCCATGCTGGCATGGGTTGGATGGCTTGACCGGAAACTTGTAAGCTGGGGAGCTGCACCAGGTTTCAATCTGATTTGGCATGGTTTCTACTGCTGGATGCCCTTCATAACACCAACCACTTGAAGAGTATGGTGGGTGATTTTTACATACTGCCAGCATGGGTGCCAGTTATGTAACACCAGCATCAACCACAACTAAAATCTCACTTGGCTTGACAGGTCTTCTCAAGCACGATAAATCACTAAAGGTTTCAGTCACTTGTCATTGCCTTTGTGAGGCCCAACGTTCGAAGAGTTCTTTTTACGTGTCACTTGCACAGGTGCCAGTTATGTGACACTGGCATCAGACACAACTATATATATATATTTATTTGTATTGCTTTTACGTCCTGTTCTTGTCACTTTTTTTCTTTCCTTTTTTTGCCCCTCTGCAAAAGAATTTTATTTAATTCATTTTGCAGGAAGGACTGCTTCGGCCAAGATCGTGTTCTGCCCTTACCTTCGAAACACGCATTGAGTCGAACCAGGGGCAGCTGATGAAGGGGAATATTCCTTGTATTGTTTGTCTTGTACCCTGTTTTTTCGTTGTTAAAAAAAGTCTGTTTCCTTGTTTGTTTTTATGTTTTCATTTCTCGTTGTGTTCTACATTTATTTGTGGTGTCCTGTACTCATATATGCATGTATATATACATATAGATGTAGGTATGTACATATATGTATGTATGTATGCATATGTTTTATTTGTTAAATTGTTATTATATATATATATATATATATATATATATATATATAGATAGATAGATAGATAGATAGATAGATAGATAGATAGATAGATAGATAGATAGAAGTATTGGGGTTGATTCATTTGACTAAAAATTAAAGGCAGTACCCCAGCATGGTGCCCCAGCATGGCATGACCACAGCATGGCTTAACAGCAGTATGGCATGGCTGCAGTCAAATGACTGAAACACGTAAAATATATACTTATATATATAAACATTTAGCATGGAAAGCGGACGTTAAACGATGATGATGATGATGATGATATATATTTGGTAAATGAGAGATGGAAGATGGAAGATATAAGAATTTTTATTTATCACTACAATTGTTTTGACCCATCTAGCACTGATCCCTCATGGGTGGGATACTTAACAACTGGTTCAAGAGCATCCGACATTGCAGATGTGCCATTTTGAGTTATAAATAGATAAAACTCATTAAAATAACAGTTCCACAATGTATCTTCTCAGTTTGTGTAAAGAAAGGCAAGAAATTAAAGGATATAGATTCATTTATATAGAAGATCAATAATAGAATAACAGCTGCAAAAAAGAAATGAACATGCAATACAGCGAAAAATGTATTAAATATAACCTTTAACAGATATGGATGTGTAAACACCCTCATGTAGGTTGTATGACACATGTACACTTGCTCATACAAGCATCCATGAAGATGTAAGCTTACACACACACACATGTGGTTAGGCGCACATAGGTTCACATGGCAAATTAAATAGCTACTTGGTATTTATAAAAATGGGGAGGTTAGAGCTCTCGAAAGAGCTGTTCTTCACTCCTGCTCCAGAGCGTCGGCTGCGGGGTCATTCCGAAAAGCTCTATCTGTGACGATTTCATCTCAATCGAAGGAGAGGGGCTTTCTCCGTCCGGGTTGCAGATCCGTGGAATAAGCTGCCGGACGAGATGGTGAAGATGCCGACGAGCGCTCGGTTCAAAGTCTCCCTTGACCACAAGTGGCCTGAACTCTTTACACGAACACCACCCTGTACATAACTCCATGTCCCCCTACATGGCCTTGCTTTTTGCTTTTTGAGCCAAAAAAATTAACTAACTAACTAACATCCATACCTTAAGGTGAATTACATTAACAGTTACTCAAATTCATTCCCACTGTATCATGTGAAAGTGCATTTATATGCATGCAAGCATCTTGAGAGTCTTTCAGAAATTCTCTTAATGATCTTCTCATTGGTCTGCAGAATAGTCAGGGATTCCTCAGAACAAAGACAACATCTCCTGGAAATGATATTATATGGCTTTGCATGCATTTACTATGGACCAGATTATATTTTGCTTAATTCTATCTTCCTTAAGTTCCCTCACAAAATCAACCAAAGATGTTAAATGTCTCTTATTGATTTTCTTGAAGCTGGCGACATGGTTGTGGCAACAATTCTTGAGTGAATCAGCTGTTGCCCCAATGTAAACATACAACCCTTCCCATGTCTGAATGGTATATTTATATACAAGATTTGTAGTCATAGAGAGGTTCATCAATGGGCATTTTGATTTTTTTTCTGTATGAGCATTTATAATATTTATTTGTTTATATGGCAGTTCTGATTTTATTTTCCAAAGTTGTTACCATGTTAGCTATATCACAATCATTTCTACTATCACGGTTTGGCCATATCTCATGTTTTTCATTGTGGTTTACACCTCCTGTCTTGTTATTTTGATGTATATGTTTACTGGTTCCAGTAGGTGAGTTTTGAATTGTTGTTTCATTTTACTAAAGTTAATGCAGTACATATGCTGCTCTAAATTAATAAAGTTAGTGTAAGATACCTTCATGGTGTGTCTATTAAAAATAGCATGGTATCTATTTGATTTAGGGAAACATTTGTCTAAAGCAGCAAAATATTTCCTAGCGATCTTCATTGAAATGCTTCAGCCAAAGATTTGGTTGTACCAGAGGACATCATGATTCCAATATTTGTTCTAGTGTATTGTACACGTTTGGGACAATTTATTGAGTTATGAGCAGTAGAATTATTGTGTTGTGTGTGTCTATAAGTTTTGGTTAGTAATCAATTCTTCCTGGCCTGTATTCACCACAAGAGCTTGCCTAAAAGCTGCCTAATAGAGCAGCTTTTAACCTAGTATATATATATATACACACACACACACATATATATATACATATACACACACACACACATATATGTATGTATATGTGTATATATGCATACACACACACATATATGCATATATATGCATGCACACATGTGCATGTGTATATGTATATATTTGTGCATATTTGCACCTGTATATGTATGTGTGTATATGTGCTTATATGTATGTACTTATTTAAGCTTGTAGGTACATATGCTTGTTATAAAATAAAGTAAATTTCAAAAGCTTTTAATTCTTAGAGAATGACATCTTTTTCTTGTCTCTTTTTCCTTCTCCCGATTCCTATAAATGTATGTAAGAAAATATATTTTTCTACTTGTTTCTTTCTTTTTTTCTTCTTAGCTCTCTTTCTTTCCTAGATACAAATAGATAACTACTTCATAGTATTACAATAGTTTGATCAAGCTATTAAGGACAGGAGGTGTTGTGATCCACCTTAGTAAGCACATATACTATGCTGCAGAACATTGTTATTTCTCTTCTCTTCTCACCTTCTGCATGCAATGCTGAACATGAGAATAATACATAAATGTGTAAAGTACCATTTCTTGGAGTATTTATGATTGCAATAAATTGTTCACAATCTGTGGAAATCTACAGGTGGAGCTATTAGTTGCTAGTATATGCCAGAATAATAATAATAAATGCT
Organism: Octopus sinensis; assembly: GCF_006345805.1. NCBI lineage: Eukaryota > Metazoa > Mollusca > Cephalopoda > Octopoda > Octopodidae > Octopus > Octopus sinensis. Next base: position 100,569,082 of record NC_042998.1, on the reverse strand, counting down.
TTGAATTTTTTTATTTTAAGCTGTTTTTTTTTTTTTTTTGTAATTTATTTTTTCGTTCATTATGATGCTTCCTTTTATCACCTAAAAGTTCAATAGATAGAAAAATTTATTTTGATAAATAATATGTAATAGAATTATTAAATGTTAATCACCAGAGATCATTTTCAAATATTACATAAGTATCATCATCATCATTGTCATACTTGTCATCATTGCTGTCGTTGTCGTTATCATCATCATCGTCATCATCACCATTGTCATCATCATCATCATCATCATCATCATCATCATCATCATCATTGTCATCACCATTGTCATCATCATCAACATCATCATCATCATCATCATCATCATCATCATCATCATCATAATTATCATCATCATCAGCAGCAGCAGCAGTAGCAGCAGCAGCACCACCAGCAGTGGCAGCAGTAGCCGTAACATCAATCATCATCATTGTCTTTGTTGTTGTTGTTGATGATGTCATCACTGTTATTACCTCTGTCGTCCTCTGTCTCCTCATCCTGCTCCTCTTTGAACAGGATTATTCAACATTCATTAATATATAAGGGAATTTTTTTGACATAAATGAAATATTTACAGACAAAGAATGCTACCTTAAAGAATGCTGCTACATTTTCTTTCCATTTTTCCAGATATTGTGTCACAGATTCTGACACTGATTTTGTTTTATTTGACTTAAATATGACATGAACTGCTTTGTTTCTATTTCTTTTCATTTAAGCTTCCTCGTTATAATTTACTTATCTATAAACTTAATCCATCACCAGCTTTAATGATACCATCTGGCCCTTGCGTACTTATAGCTAATCACATTCTGTGGCAATCACTTGAGTCTTGTTGCAATGTCACTGGTGCCAAGCTGTATCAGCCTCTGCCTTTCCCTTGGATAACATCAATGGTATGGAGAGGGGAGGCTGGCATGCATAGTCTTCCATAAACAACTTTGCTCAGACTTGTGCCTCAGAGGGGAACTTTTTAGATGCATCTCATGGTCATTCATGACTGAAGGGGGTCTATGGAAGGCAGACATTAAACGATAATGGTGAAGATTATTTATATATATCATCATCTTTTAACATCCATTGTTCATGCTGGCATGGGTTGGACGGTTTGATCAGGATTGGTAAGCTAAGGAGCTGCACCAGACTCCAGCCTGATTTGGCATGGTTTCTATGGCTGGATGCCCTTCCTAATGCCAACCAGTGGGTTCTTTTATGTGCCACTTGTGTAACACCAGTATCTGCCATGACAACGATTTCCCTTGGCTTGATGGGTCTTCTTCTCAAGCACAGCATATTGCCAAAGGTCTTGGTAATTTGTCATTGCCTACATGAGGCCCAATGCAAAAAAAGGTGCTTTTTATGTGTCTCTGGTACAGGTGTCAGTTATGCAACATTGGCATTGGCCACATTGCCACCATGAAGCTCAACACTCGAAAGGTTCTTTTTATGTGCCACTGGCACAGATACCAGTTATGTGACCCCAGCATTGGCTGCATTGCCTCTATGAGGCCAATTGCTTGATAAGTACTTTTTATATTCCACCAGTATGTGACATTGACTTCAGGTAGACTATGATTTCACTTAGTTTGACAAGTCTTTTCAAGCACTGCATATCACCAAAGGTCTTGGTCACTTGTCTGTGAGGCCCAAATTTCGAAGATCATGCTTCACCACCTCATCCCATGTCTTCCTGGGTCTACCTCTTCCACAGTTAAAGACTGGCACTGCTTTACACAGCAGTCCTCATCCATGACTATACCAGTGCAGTTGTCACTCTTGCACACCTCATCTGAAGCCTCTCATGCCCAACTTTTCTCTCAACACACTTACACTTTGTTGTACATGCAGACTGACATTGCACATCCAGCAGAATATGCTAGATTCATTTCTTTCAAGCCTACACAGGTCCTTGGTGGTCACAGCCCATGTTTCACTGCTGTGTAGCATAGTTGTTCACACACAGGCATCATACAATCTGCCTTTCACTCTGAGGGAGAGGCTCTTTGTTGCCAACAGAGGTAGGAGCTCTCTGAACCTTGCCCAGCCTACTCTTATTCTTACAGCTTTGCTCTCAGAGCATCCACCGCTGCTACTGACTTGATTACCTAGATAACAAGAAGCTATCAACTACATCTAGCTTACGGCCCTGGCATTTGACAGAGTCTATTTTCTGTACATTTTCACTGTTTATTGTACCTGTGTATCTTCTACACACAAAGCGTTTTTCCTAGTTAACTATCCTCTGATATTGCTGCACACACACACACACCACACACACACACACACACACACACACACACACACACAAACAACAAAAATTATATTACATACATATAAAAGGGATGACCACTAAGTGGACATCTATTATGCTAGAGGTAGACCCCATATGGTCTGACCACTAACAAAAGATTGTTATATATGTTGTATCTTTTCGTTTGTCTTGCTTGCTTACGTTCTGCCATTTGCTGAATTTTCTTGAGAACAATCTTTACTTAGTGGTCAGACCATATGAGGTCTACAGTGGTCAGTCCATATGGGGTCTACCTCTAGTATAATGGATATTCACTAAGTGATCATCCCTCTTATATGTATGTGCGTGTGTGTGTGTGTGTGTAAGAAAAGAGATGACAAAAGAATAACCAACTATCTTATGATGTGGCCTCACAGAGGCAATGACAAATGACCAAGACCTTTAGCAATATACTGTGCTTGAGAAGAAGACCCATCAAGCCAAGTGAAATTGTAGTTGTGACAGACACTAGTGTCATGCAACTGGCACCCATACCAGTGGCACACAAAAACACCCACTACACTCTTGGAGTGGTTGGCGTTATGAAGGGCATCCAGCCGTAAAAACCGTATCAAATCAAATCGGAGTCTGGTACAGCCCCTCAGTTTACTAGCCCTGGTCAAACCATCCAATCCATGGCAGCATGGACAACAGATGTTAAATGTTAACGATGATGATGAAGATGATGATGATGATGATGTTTGAGGCTCTGATGAAACTATAAGGTGCTATTCAGATACTCAACTGTTACTCCACTGCATCTTATGGTGGAAACAGTTGTAAGCTATTGCAATTCATGAGATAATTGACTATTCCTTTGTCATCTCTTTTCTTATTACTGCTCTGTACTCAACTAATGCTTTGCTCAAAAGCATACACATATTGAGTTCTATACCAGGTTATTAGTATTGTAATGCCTAAGTGATATGTGTGTGTGTGCACGCACATGCCATATTAATTGTGCCTGAAGATTAAGTTAAGGTAAAAAAAATCAAGGGTATATTCAACCACTGATAATATAACTTAAAAAAACAGGTCGTTTTTGCATTTGTGTGTTATACATAGTCTTGTCAAACATAGTGACATGAATTCAGGTAATAAATATCTGTGAATATAGTTCCATTAATTAAACAACTAGCATTCTTATTGGCAAATCCAGTGGAACATCCATTCACTTTATAGTCTTCTTTCTAATATTTTTCATATTATATGGACATAGCTGTGAGGTTCTAAAATTCTCTTCACAAATATGTGGTTCCAGGTTTTGCTCCACTGCAAAGCACCATGGACACATATCTTCTACTATAGTGTAGCAGCTCTCTGCTACAACTAGAACTGTCACTTGGAATTCCAATTTAGAATCAAGCCTAATTATGACTTGTTCTTTGAGAGAAAGGAACAACCAGGTAAATATTTACCAGCCTATCAGCATTGACTGGCATGCATCAATTAACAGAGGTGATCATTGAAGTAAAGTTATGTAAGCTTCTTCCAAATCATATTTTGAAGGTTCTAGAAAGCCTTGCCCAGTGTTATAAAAGCTGGGAATTTGAACCCCAGCATGTAAGCCAATCAAATTCTACATGGAACCTTGTCACTTTGTTCTGCAGGATGTGCTATCATTACCACCACTACCACCACCATCACCACCACCACCACTATCATTATCATCTAATGTCAACTTTTCGATGCCTGTCTGGGTTGGACAAAATTTACAGAAGCAGATTTTTTTATGGCTATATGCCCTTGCTGTTGCTAACCCTTACCTGTTTCCAAGGAAGGTAATATTTCTCCATCACCAAACATGTTTTTCACATATGACTGGAAACAAACAAACAACATTACTTATATGATGGTGATGCTTGTTTACTTGTCCTAATACAACGTATGCTGAAAATACATATTCAACAAAAGTAAATTATCCTCATGTTTTGATGTGAACATACGTCATTCCATCTAATTATCTACTCTAATTTCTTTTATTTCTATAATAATAAAGAGTACATGTAACATCACAGGTTTAAGTTGAATGTTTTCTTTATCTTTCAAATTTAGTAACTTCAGATATTATACAAATACA